>NC_135569.1:1222841-1297841 GCF_964340395.1 Glandiceps talaboti
GTATGTAATATATATAAAATGCTGTAACACGTCGTGGCATAGCGAAGGTGCATGATTTAAAAGCATTAGTTTGTAATAGTCCCATTGGTAACACACTGTGCTATAATACTTAATTGCAATTATTTGCCAGTGAAATTCATATTACCTGAAACTCGGCTTCTCTTATTACAAATTTGATACTGGAGATTACGTCTTACTGCGCTACAAATACCATTTCGTCATTAAATACGATTTAATTAGACACAGTTGATGCGTTTGACTCCTTTGAGGTGAAAGGTCAAATTGTGTAAATTGAAAACGGCTATTTTTCCATTATAATAGTTAAATATAAACCTTTTGTTGATTAAAATCCAGTAAATTATTTTTTGGAGTACGAATGTGCGACTGCATATACCTATAATTGTTAATTTTATTACAGAACGTTGCTGCGTTTGAGCAAGCTATGTGCTTGAGAACGAATGTGTAATGTCATAGTACGCTGTGTTTATCCTTCGGCAAATAAATGTTTGCGTTCTCAACCATATTCTCTTACAAAACACATCCCCCACACCACTCTATTATTTATGTATCATAAAAAAACACCGGAAGAAGTATTTATAAAAAAAAAAGAGCCGACCTTGCCGACCTGAAGCATGTATTATATAGTCGTTTCTTATATAATAAGATGGACTGTCCGACATTTAACACTTCGACCCGTGTACTTCGAACATATTCCGTTTGAATTGCTGTTCGAATATAACCACGGATTTTTTTAACCTCTGACCTTTGAACTTGTACAACACACGACACCATTTTTGAATATATAAAGTGAACTTTGACATTAATGTTATATATTTCATTTCTGTTCACACTATATAACAGATCAAAGATACGAATGCCTGTTTTTTTATTTCTGTAAAATAAAGTCACTTTTGAATCAAAATTTTGAAAACCTTTTATAAACTTGGATTATTCCTTTGGTTCCTATAAAAAATAATAGAACGAAACAGTTCAAATTCTAAGAAACACACTATTTTTGCTACATATTTTGGAGGGAAAGTAACTGAGGATTCACCACTCCTGAAACATTTATTGAATTTTGTAAAACGTATTCAGGAAGGGAAGTGTTTGTTCAAAATTGAGAACTTTGTCAGACGGAACGTTTAGACTATCCTCATTTGCATTCATCACAGACAGATGCTTAAGTGACAAACGTACGAATAAAACAAAAATGTCAATTTGTAATGGCCGAAAACATCAGACAGTAGTGTGCGCTGTGGATTTCGCAGTGTGTCAGCATCATGAAATATTTGTATGCTTTGTCTGCATGGAATAACTGCACGATTGTCGGGTCATATACGTGAAGGGGTCTGGATTTTCACAAGTTGTTTGATGAGAAGATTGAATCCATTACTCATATAAGTCATCCAATACAAGGATGGTGTGAGATACAAACAGCTGTAACACACACTGCCAATGAGAACATGTCAAATATGACGTATGTATGTTGTCAAACCACCTGATTTGAAGGTGAACATATGTGAGTTCGTGTTCATATAAACATTGTGCTAGCAAATTGCCCATGGACGCTTTCAGTGATACGTCCACCGTGGATGCGTATTTGTAAACTTTGACAATTTTACCTTCAACAACTACCGCTTCAAGAGTCACTAAAATTGGAGTAGCAATGACGATACTGCCAATGGTAGATATCCTTCAATGACTTAGTTTTGGCAATATGCCAACAACCGAGAAAATATTGACATTTTAGAAAACGTATTATCCACGGCACAAATCTTGGATTACAAGTTACAGTTATCAACTTTCATATTGGAATTGTGTAAGATTATATGACAGATATAGATACAAGAATGTCAATTTTTTCTTAGTATGAAATATCTCAATAATTTTATCCACAAACATCTGACTGATTTTATGAACGCACTTTGTCTAAATATACAATTAGATATTACTCCCCAATATTTATTCGTCAGCTAATGAAATTACAAGTGACCTAGGAGGTCTTGTTAACTTAAATCGGAGATGTAGCAACAAGACCCCTTAAGTAATGAGTAGTTTCCCACTGAATGAAAGCAACTGTTGAGGAAGACATGTGCAAACATAATTATGAAAAAAAATGGAGGAAATAAATGGTGAATTCTGTATGGTTTGATTCATACTTGTAGCACCGCAGAACGAATGCTTAGTCTGGCATTGTCATGACGTAGAATGACATACGAGAAGATATATTCCTTATTTTCTATTCGAACGAGTACAACTTGGCTTGCGATTGGTATTACAGAAGAATATCCAAGTGGTTAAACACCCACTTGCGAATGATACAAGTTACATGTATCTTGGGATTAAGTTTTACATGTAAAAAGGGATTTCAAATGTGACGGACTCCGGGTACAAATTTTAAAAGTGAGAAATTGCCATCTCAAAATAACTTCAATAAAGTCAGGTACCAAGGACTTTCGCGCCAAAATTATCATTTTAATGGTCTTGTGTTGGCCAGTTTTTATGTGCACTGAGTTAATGAAATTCGAAAGAATTCTCGTTTGAATTGCCGTTATTGATACATTTTGTGTCAACGTTATTGAAGGCCATGCAGCAGGATCATGTTTGTATGTTGTATTTAGTATGACCAAATGTGCCTCGAACTTATATAAAGGCCATGTGGTGCATTCAAGCTCTGTTATGGCAAGACAGTTAGTAAATGGGTTTATGAACAAATCTAAATGACGACAACACACAGGAAATGGTAGCAGCTGCAGGAGCTACGGAAAGGCGGTACATTACGCAGTTTGATCTGTTTGGAGTGTCGAATAGGAACAACAGACGGATTGGACGGCCTACGAATATCACTCGAGTACCAGATTGAACTTTTTCACCGAACTTGGAATAAGTAATCTATTTGTGGACAAACGTATGCATTTAGTCAATTGTTTATTATAGAGTGCAGACGATCAGATTGGTATATCGCAGTGGATTTTATGCAAACAAAAATGGAATATGAATATTGTGAAAGAAAAATGTAACGAGTCGGCTCACAAATATTGCCATTTTAAAAGATTATATTTGAACGATTCCGATTTCAGTACAATTTAGATGATTTCAGTACAATTTAGATGATTTCAGTACAATTTAGATGATTTCAGTACAATTTAGATGATTTCAGTACAATTTAGATGATTTCAGTACAATTTAGATGATTTCAGTACAATTTAGATGATTTCAGTACAATTTAGATGATTTCAGTACAATTTAGATGATTTCAGTACAATTTAGATGATTTCAGTACAATTTAGATGATTTCAGAACCTATATTAATGTATTTACTCACTTTAGATACATGAACAAATCAATCTGATGTAAAAATGAATATTTAAATAAATAGATATATAGATAGATAGATTGATAGATAGATATATATACAGACAGACAGACAGACAGACAGACAGATAAATAGATAGATAGATAGATAGATAGATAGATAGATAGATAGATAGACAGACAGACAGACAGACAGACAGACAGACAGACAGACAGACAGACAGACAGACAGACAGACAGACAGACAGACAGACAGATAGATAGATAGATAGATAGATAGATAGATAGATAGATAGATAGATAGATAGATAGATAGATAGATATATAGATAGATAGATAGATAGATAGAGAGAGAGATAGAGAGACAGATGGTTGAACACATGAAAAGCAAATCAATTAATATTATATAGTAATACTTCGCAAGTTATTTATGTTGAATATACAAGATCTCTTCCTTTTGTAAAATTCAAAGACAGTAGTCCAAAATGTATTCAATTACTTCTATAGTTCAATAGTTTAATCTTTATGGAAACAGCAATCCAAAACCTAATTTGCTTTTTTAAATTTTTTAGTTATTCCAATTGATTTTTGAATCATTAATAGAAATAAATTTGCATCAAAATATTGGAGTAAAATTGATTAAATTAAAAAGATAACCGCAAAATATAAAACTGTAGTCTTATAGATCTGGAAGGAAAGTTTTGCGGACGTCAGCCAAGTGTGTCAGCTCTAGCCGAGTATGAATCAATATCTTTCGATCGAAATGTGTGTAATTTGCCTGCCGGGCTTTCAAATGACATGACGGTACTAAGTGGGTTTTTTTCTGTTGACGTATTCGACAATTGAGTCGTGTTGATCTTCCACGGAAGTAAGTCAACACCAAGCTATCACTCCACCTACAACGGCGTAACAGCCGTTATTTTATTAGCTAAGTAAAGTTAAACAGTTTGACAGATTTCATGTTGTAACAGAGGAGACGCTATATTAAATTTCGTTCATGCCATAATTCACTAAACATGCAAAACACACTTTGGGTATTCACATATAAACAGATTTTCGTTAACAATTTTATATATATGGACACCTTTCTGTAAATAAAATTTGTATACACATACGTTTTTGTTTTATCTTTTAACACTTCCCAACATTATTTTGATTAGAAATATCTTGATGATCATCATAATATTTTTTTTACTAAAACATTGCATCATGTGCAAACATTCTCATTAAGTCATTCGGCAAAGAACATTCCGCCGAAATTACGTTATTCGGTAAGGAACATTCCCGCCAAAATTACGTTATTCGGTAAGGAACATTCCCGCCAAAATTAACTGGAAATATTTTCTTTTCCCTTTTCTTCTAATATATTTTTCAAATAGACTTAATTTCAGACTATAAACTTGAAACATGTTTGATTAATTTATGCAAACAATAAAGTTCAGTGTTACTACATTTCAAAATGTTTTCTTGAAAAATTTACTTTCAATATTAATGAAAGAGATTACAAAGAACTGTAGTTATCTGAGCTATCAATTTTTATTCCTCGATTACCAAGATCCACGTGCACCGCTGGTCGCTACATCTTCCGGAAACGCCGGGGTGGGGGCCAGAAGTCAGCCCCACAGTGGAGTCTGGGTAACTGAGACTCACAACTTGAAATCCCTGAAGTAGATTCAGGGACTTGGTTGGAAAGCTGGGTTTGTTTTCGAGCCTGTTGATGTAGCACAAAGTTTAAACTTTCTTATTTGTATCAACATTACCTGTCACTTGTCAATCAAATGAATTAATATTATTCTGTTCACGTAATTATCCGTTAATTGAAGGCAACACAAATCGTAAAATCCTTATTCTAAGGAGTCCGTTTAAAATTGAAATCTTGTAATCTGCTGATTCATATCAGAAGCTTGGTTATCAGGCTTGACATTGTTGGTAACCAGCCCCCCCCCCCCTCCCCCATGCAACAGAATACAGACTGTAACAATACAATCGGCCCTGAATAACAGTGAACACGACAAGACTCTTGTCTAAAACATTGTAGAACGCAACAAAACCATCTCTTAAATGGCGGGAACTTGTCTGCAGACGATAAAACAACCAGGGCATTCAGTTGTAAGCACAAAATGTGAACTAAAATTGAGTATCTTTACATACAGGATTTCATATTGATATTTTGTCTACTTACTATAATCTAACATTGCTTTTGTTGATAGGATTTGATCACATAATTATATTCTATTATATTAGATTCTAATCCGATTGTGCTCTTGAATGTAAGATTTTTATCTGATATTGTTTTTATGTATTCGATTTCAATACCACGTCGTTAGTGTCAATATCCAGCATATAGTATCTTGTTAGTGCCCTGAGTTTATACACGACAGAATTACAACTAACTGTGACGTAATAAAGGCACTGTGTTAGTGCCCTGAGTTTATACACGACTGAATTACAACTAACTGTGACGTAATAAAAGGCACTGGATAAAGAACGAAGGTTTCAATTGGTAAATGTGTCACTCTCGAAAGCCAGAGCATATATTCGCGTTGATTTGTGCAAAGACTTGGACAGTGTCATTTCTTTCTTACAAATTATGTAGTAGTGAAATTATGATATTATGGTCGACCCATTCATGTGATTACAATGGTCAGGTGACTTGTTAACTTTCCAGGCTTAAAAATATTGAAAGAAAAATAACATTATTATTTGTCAAATTGAAGTTTTAGGAAATCTATCGTCCCACCACCTTGATGTTTTTTGGTCTTTTGTTTGATTTTTATGTAGTGCTCTGTGCTCAAAGCGCTTTACAATTATTACCCCTGGCAAGGATCTATAGCGACACAATGGCCTTTTATACTTCCTCAACTCCCTGGGGAGCATACAATCCATTGCAGCCTTTATAAGCGCATGGGATTAAAGCATTCACATTGCAACCTCTATCCTACCAGGTCCCCATTAATACAGATGGGTTGACTTAGGCACAATCGTGATTCAAATCTTGCCTTAGGACTTTAGCCATTCAGAACAAACGGCAGCGACCGGGGCTCGAACCTTCAACCTGCATCTTCCAAGCCGGCTACTCTAACCATTCGACAATCACGACTCCATATTGAATGATGCATTGTGGGTAATATGGTTATTACTCTATTAATATCCACGAAATAATCATTATTGTAAACAATTTGTCACATTTGGGTAAGACAACAAATAATCGAGTCTTGGGGGGGGGGGGCTCAGATTCTAGAACTTGCTATCCTTCCGATTTCTCCAGCTTGGGACTACCCATAACCCTTTGCATCTCAGCTGAGTAGGCTCCATTTTGTATTACAAATTGGGCAATTGTAATTACCACAGAGAGGAAGCCATGACACATGAACGTTGTAAATGTTCTAATAGATTATCATAATTTCAATCCGTGAAGCTTTTGTGCATCAGTACGTATAATTAATTTCGAATTAAACGAACATGTCAAACATTATTGCTTTGTAATGATTTACGACCTGCAGATAACAGATTTGCATATATATTAATAAAACATGACTGCTGAAGATATCTCCCTAGACATTTCGTTATCGTCTTTAAAATAACATTGTAAAACTTGAGGCAATTTTGACACTGAAATTTTGACACAACTCTTTGATGAGAATAATCTTTATAGTTCCTGTCTAAAATAAGTGCCCAAAGCGCCAAAATGTTGCATATATACGAACAAGAAATTGTTACAATATAAAGGCGGGAAAAGAGTACAATTTATATCATTTTGACACAAAATCATTCATGGAAATACTAAATGTATATTTTTACCGTCTAAAATATGAGCCAAAGGGAGCCAATATGTTATATACAAACAAGAAATGGGTCACAATGAGCGGGAAAGGAGTCAAATTTATGATAATTTTTACGCCAAAATTCAGACACAAATTCATTCATAAAAATGCGGGAAAGGACTGGGGACTTTAAAGACCGCAAAAACGAGACCAATTCTTCATCATTTGCACATCATTGATTCTCAATGAACGCGAATTGAATCGAGTCACCACTCATTATGTAAATATAATGCCAATGCTATGCAAATCCATCAATTTGTAGCAACAAAAGATCCCTGGGAGGGCAGCGAGTTCATTTTACCTGATCAGAAACAAAAATGAAAGTTCTAAAATTAGTAACAATATTAGACGCAAACTGTCAATTGCTCAAAAAACGTAATATCATTCTCTTTTTAACATTCGTACGGTTTCGGAGAACAACGAATTCCCCTGTCAGTATCGCATATATGCAACACTTTTGCGGTCCATACGGACACGTACGTTCTTAATGGCTAAAATATTGGCATATGTACAAGATTTGTATGCAGCAGAACTATAGTCCTATTGACAACGCTTGGTTATGATGAATGCACTGTATACGAGAGACGCCCACCTAGCCTCATAAAGATGTCGACAACGGCTGTTTTCCAAACACAACATCAAGAATTCATGATACCCCCACAACATATGTGCACCGTCCAAATATTCTTTTGTCATGGATTAATCTGCTGATATAAAAAAAAGCTATGACTATTTACCTAGAGTATATCTATATATACACAGATGTAAATTAATGTTGATCGTTAACATTTCATATCCATCTATTTCTATTACCATGGAAACTAAAACTTTACTACTGGATGATTCGGCTATAGGTTTTTGCATGTTTCATTGGCTTCCTTAATTGCGATGAGTTAAAATGTAAATAAGTGATATCTAAAAACTATTTATATAATAATGTATTATTTCATACTTAAATCCGGAAATTGGACTACCTTTTCAATTATTCTTAATTCCTGTTTATTTATTGTTCGTGTGTCAGGCTACCTGAACAAAATGTTTCTATTGGTTGAAAGCTTTGATGACGTCAATATTGTAGTATCGTCTACTACTTTCCCACTAAAATCATTTCAACATTTTTTATTTTTCTGAAACGTTTTCTCCTGCTATTAAACTTTACAGCTGAAAAACTGTCTTTCCTTGTTTTCCGATAAAATTATCAAAACATTTCGTTCTTTTTGTTGTTTTTATGGTTCTGTTCCCACGACTTGAATACCAGTCTTTTTTTTTTTAAATTTCCCGCTAAAATTGATTCATCAAACTAAGAGCGAGAAACCATGTCTTAAAGCGGCATATCGGTAACCATTAGTCTTGAGATAAATTTTAAGCCGGATTTTCAGTCAAAACGATATCAGATGCTACACTACTACACTCCTAAACTAGAAATGTGGGTTATAGCAAAAAGTTGAATTTGGAAAGTCGTAAAAACTATGTACCGTACGTTAGTTTTCCTTTAAGCTTGGTAAGAGGATGATTTTTTTTAAAATACTACTTTTTCAAGTATCAAGATTCACATACACCCAATGCAGTTATCAAATGTGCACATCGCCGGTCTTACAAAACATAGTTGTTCTCTGTAGCAATACTACCATCAACAAGTCCGTGCGTGCACATCGACTGGATATACACGGTCTTTTACCCATTGGAATGCTATTAGTGTATTTATTCCCTGTTATTTCTATCTAGATAATGTTAAATATTCAGCTGCCCATCTACCGATATTTATTTAACTGGAAATAATTTCTATTATTAATGTGTTGGTGTATGAATTTATCAAGCGAATCAGAGATTTCACGGACCCCTGGGAATTTGGTGCGGCGCTAACCATTCAATACGACGATGCATAGTTACACCGTATTGTCATACGGGCATGGAATTTCAAAATTCGGCATATGATACAGACTTTAATGTAGCCACTGTAGAAAACGGCACTTTCCGTGACATAATAATTGCACATTATATTGCCTATTTCGGTTGTTCACCTCTTCTAAAATACTCTGAAATTCTATACTGCTGTGACGAACACTGTAAATATGAGCTCATCAGTGAAACGATAGTATGAAAACAAACGGCGACAGAAACCACGGCATTCAGAACGAGGCAACAGGAGCAGACGACAACACGTCTATTGACTTATCAAAAAAGTAAAAAACTGTTCAATTTTTGGTCGAGGTTTTTACAAGTTCTCATCACGTGATAGTCTGTTTACAGATGATAAAGATCTGTTGCTAGGAATACATTAGCGATCATCGTCGCCTGAAAGCAGACTGATCACACCAACGTTCATATCACCTAACAATTGAAATCCCCCGCATACTTTAGGTATGCATAACATGGACAACTGGTTCTAGTAACTCTATCCTGTTCGTCAATTAATAACACATTTCCTGTGCTGAAATAAATGGGTTAAAAGCCAAATATGCCTGCAGTCGATAACCATGTTATGTTTTGAATGCGAAACATTATGTCCGTTCTGCAACTTTGTGACCCCATGTGAATGAATACATATATGTAAGTAACAGACGGCGTGACGTAGGATACTGCAAACTTGAAAACAGCATAAGTTCTGGAATAATAAAAAAATCGCAGAATTTGCACTTACCTGCTAAAATAACTTGGACATATGTTACAAGGCAAGTACTCAGGAAGACGACAGAATTTAGAATATCGCGGATGGAAGCCATAGGGATGATGCTGTATACAATTAGCACACTGCAACAGCCCAGTATCATATACGGGGTTAATGTTTTATCTCCAAGTCACTTTCTTATCGTTGACGCCTGTTTTCGCTTGATGAAAATCACCAGATAAGGCTACGTAGTTGACGACATGCCGCATTGTGGACGGTCAGAGGACGAGACAACATATCCGTTTTGAACAGCTTGTTTGTATCGCTTGTACAGAAATCCACTGTACACGGGACAGGACGGTGAAAACAACTGCATGCAAGAGAACGCTTTGTATTATACAAGAATGTATGAGATTCCGACCTTCTAGGAAGGGGTACACGATGGATCAAAGCAATGCCTATCAAGTAGAAATATCCATTCCCGCGAGCTTTCGATCCATGCATTCGAGAAATCAAATATTTTTCAACTCCGGGGTTCCGTAATAGTACCAACGTCGTGAATATAATACAGCTGCGTTTGAATGAATGCTCGCATGTACACCTCGCACTGGATACGTAGAACGACAATATAAGTGTCACGTGACTGAGGCCCGCTTGGGACATGGCAAAGCCCGACCAATCGGACTCGAATAGAGCTAAACGGGTACGCTGGTGGCGAAGTACCTCCTCGATGGAAAGATCTTGTACTTAATCACGTGTTGATTAATTCAACACATTTCAAACAACGAAACACCTGGCAATGATCGACAAGTATAGCTTGTGTTACTACGAAATTTCCCCGTCGAGTATTTTCAACAAAATTATCATTTTTTCGGTAACTTTCTGTCACAGCACAACATACGGTAGACTAGTGTCATAGCAAGTCTAATAATGTATAAATTGTTCCCTAAAATTGTGTCACTTTCGCACCAAATTAAATTGACAAAAAATAATAGTTTTTTCACAAATGTATCAGGTGATGAATCTTGCGTATTAAAGGGATACACACGGTCCATGTCGTCACCTCCAATTTTTTTTAGTATTGCTCTGGTATCGAAATTAATTGATAACAATTTGTTATTTTTATCTAAAACAAAACATTTTCCTAAAAAATGTTTCAGTTGCAGCTAGTGCAGAATATTTATTGGTAGTATCCTAACGCTTTGTGAAAGGAACATTGTAAACTAGTACAGCGATTATTGAAACTACCGTCAAACGGCAACCATTACATCATATTATGCAAATTGAGTCAATGACGTAATATCGTATCTCTAGTGAGTGTGCTTTAACGAGAAATGGAGACAAGACAGTGGATCAAAGAGAGGTGCTATGAAATATTTGATTACTAATTTCGAATACAATGTATCATCATGCAAAACGTTCAGAGGACTTGATTTTTCAAACTCTCTTGCCAAGAACAAAATGTTTTATAGGTTATTCTTATGGGCATGCTTTATCTCTCCGTTTCCAATTTATATTTATTCCATATTAGCCTGCGGTTAACTCTGATTGCAAAGGAGATGAAGAACAAGCACCTTACTACATATAAACCGATGACAACCTCGTTGTCAATAATCTCGCAATCCAGAGCTGTTATTTCTCCCGCGACATCTTGGAATGTGCCGTAAAAGAGGGTGTGGTTTACGACGATGGTCGTCAACAGGGCAGATCAAACGATCACATTTAGAAACCGAACTTTCAGCTCACTAAAATAGACACAAACTGAAACTATTGTCAGAAGTTCAGAAAAATGTAGCGAAGCCTGTGTTTACACATGGCGAAAGTTTAGGTGAGCTACTAGTATTTCTCTTGTGAAGTTAAATTTATTACTTTAAAACCATTGTTATTAGATTACACAAGTGGGTGATAGCAGTGACTCTGTTCTGTTGATGTAATCACGCCGTAATCAATATAGTGTAAACTTTGGAAGTCTCCAAACATAATGATGGAGGTCATCATAAACACCGCCCCCATGTGAGTATAGTTAAACCGTCAACGTTCTCTGAAAGTAATGGCTTCTATCAAGATGTCTCAACAATAGTACTAGTTTTAGTTTGTCCATCTTAGTTAACCCATAGACCTACGTAGGGTCTTTATAGTTAATCGAAAGCTCGGTTTCTTATGTCGTATCTCATATATGGCTGTCATAGGTAACCGCATATCTTTTACATGCATTGAATTGCGTTGTTACTATACCGGATTTACACACGACTCTACAATCATAACATTATATCTATTTTTGTCGCAGTTCTGTCCGTTTCTAATCTTTACGAGCAGTGTGTACAAAATTCCTGTTAACAGTCATCTGGCGTATGTTGAAGATTTGTTAGATAATTTATCACTGTTGATGCACCGTCAAAAAGAAATCACCTTAAATTTAAACACTGACGTTAAAGTTTTACGGCGTTTTACCCTGATGGTATGATGATTTCCAAGTACGCCAATGCCCTTACTAAATCGTAAATTTTTAAGATGTATCACACACATAGGCCGTCAATATTATCACACCAATACATGGTTCTTGCGCTGACCACTAGATTGTGTTCCGACGTACTTGTTACGAACAAAAATCTGCGATTTATCAAACCTTCACTGTTATGCACGATCAGTGATACGCAACTCATTCATTATATAATATTTTATCATAACTATTGGTAACCAAATATCTAGGCAGGTAGAATAATTATCATTTCGATAATTCCTTTCAAAAGCGAAGTTGTCAAATCATTGGGTGTAAAAGAGAAGTACAGTTTCGTTAGATATGTTTAATTTTGGCGGGAAATGTAACAGTTTTATAATAAGTATTAGTTGTATGATTCAATTATATTATAAAATTGAGGTGTGACAAAGAAAAACAAAGAATTTTTATTAAATAGTTTTGGCGGGAAAGTTACATAAATTCACAAACAAGTGTTATTTCAATGATCACAGTATAAAATAAAGTTCAGAAGAGACAAATATTTACAGATTTGAAAAATAAGAAAGAGTTATTGTCAAGTAGTTTTGGCAAGAAAGTAACATAACTGTATGATCAATTTTATTATCTCTATGATAATCGTTTTAGTCTAACGTGAAATTGAAATGTGACAATAATTTACAGAAAAACAAGGATTTTTGTCAAGTAATTTTGGCGGGAAAGTAACACAATTTTCATAATTCACGTATAAGAGGGATCTGAGTATTTAACTCCGATTTCAATCTAAAATAAAGTTGGTGTAATAAAAAAAAGTTACAAAAAGGGATTTTTGTTATCTAGTTCCGATAGGAAAGTATAGTTTCTCTCATCAGCAACAACTAAGTCTTATTTCTGTGATTCCAAAATAAAATGTAATTGGAAATAAGATGTTTGCTAAGCAATCATGGCGGGAAAATCGTTTTATAATAAAGGGGTTAATTGGTACTAATCTCTTCGACTTTTACAGCTTGTCCTTTCCGCCCTACAGGTCAGATCGAATCTGTTGTCGACATTATGTGCTGCATTTATCAAATTTGCTGGCCAATTTAAATGAAATAATATGTGATACCACAAATATACAGTGCACAATTGCAAGTGAAAACGTACCAACTATTTATAGACTGATGCCGTTGACTGAAGAGGTACTAACAATACCTCAGATTGCTAAGTAGGTCACGTGGTGTGGTATGATTGTTTCGTCTTCATCTGGTGCCTAGAGGTTATCCAGATAACCAATTCTCCATCAAATTGGCGTGCCCTGATATAAATGCCTGTGCGATTATTTGTAGCTGCTTTGATATGGAGTGATAAAAAGGGATTTTGGATTTAAGTGTATAAATTCTAGTGATACCTAAATTAATCTACCAGTTACTTATCAATTGAAGGATGATTAAAGATTTACAGCGAGTCGAAATACCACCCCCATAACTTTCATGATTAGTTTTCTGTAAAGATACCCCAATTTAAGGACAATTTCAACTGATTGGTTCAATACATGGCGGTTTTAATCATCACTGACTGTCTGGAAAATGTCTATGGTTTCTTTTATGGTAGTATTGGTCGATAGACAATTATGTATTGTGCATTGATAGAGTCTCAGAACAGTTGTCCATATCCAGCGAGATATATTGAAGGGAATTTGACATTATATGAGTACTAGGTAATAATTACTGGTGTATGAAAGAATTTGGTTCATCCGGAACAATGTCGCCAGGAAGGAATTTTGAAAATATTTTGTGACGTCGAATACATGGAAGGTATGATAATAGGATTGTCGACGTACAGTGCTATTTAAGGGGAGACAGTCGCAGTCGTCGATCGCTAACACAGGGACACAAATTATTGCTTATTCCTAAGGAAAATATCACACGAATCCTGCTACTACAAATGTATCAATACACTCTATACTATGATGCAACATTTACAGATACAATTTTGAAATGCAGGTAGGGGAAATATATATTCAAGTCACAACGTTATTATATTTTGAGTATGTAGACAAGGAAAATAATCTAAGAAGTACTACATGTCCCTGTGGTCGATAGTCGAAGATTTACGTTCCACTGTGTAGGTCCCCCACTGGTGGGAGTTGGAAGGAGGTTATGTTTATGTTTTCAACCCAGTTTGTTTGTTGTAATTTTGATTGTCTGTTTTTTTTATAGCAGAATGTCTAAATCAAATGTAGTAAAGCCATCGGCACTACTACAGCTATCGCTTGAGGGCGCCATCAGGATGACGGAGGTATGTGTTATACTTCGTGCCCTCGCGTATTTGACACGACCTGCCTGAAGTTGTGACATAAACTTTTTTTTTACGTATTCGAGAAAAAAATAATAAAATCGCGAAAATTGAGAAGTCTCGCAAGAAATAGTGGATGCGGAAATTGACATCGACTTAATAAAGACAATATAAAACTGTTCATCCAATCTGTAATGGCTGTACATCTGATGAGAAGAAATTAATAACACAGAGACATAGGAAAACAACGGAAAAGCATAACTACCTGAACTAGACACTCACACATGAATATATATATATATATATATATATATATATATATATATATATATAGTTTTGGTAGTACTGGAACTCTTTCTTGGGTGTAACTCGGAGTTTCACGCATATTGCGATCATCAGACACTCTGAGGCCTACTCTCTGGGTGTGCTGTATATATGCGTGAAATATGCGTGAAACTCCGAGTTACACCCAAGAAAGAGTTCCAGTACTACCAAAACTATTACGCTCTGCCACTGCGGTATAGAGCACTGTCTTATAGCAGATTGATACTCACCGAGTTATATATATATATATATATATATATATATATATATATATATATATATATATATATATATATATATATATATATATATATATATATATATATATATATATATATATATATATATATATATATATATATATATATATATATATATATATATATAATAATAATAATAATAATAAAATAAAAAATCTACCTACCCCACCTATTCTAAAATTGAGCGTAATCGGAACCACACAATTTTTTGTTCGGCCTTAGCTGAATTTATTCAAACAATTTTATTAATTCTAATATCAGGACACAGAAGTTGTTAAACTGCAGTTAGCGTGAGTGATTCTTCAGATAAAACTGAAAAGTTCAATGACCTAGCATTACAAATTATTTACGTTGTGGCATGTAATACTAATCTCGGCGTCTTCCCATGGTCGACTAGTACACCCACGTGTTTTATTAGCCAGTCACTCATTGGCTAATACACAATGAATAATATATTTTGTAATATCTAAAGCCAATGGTAATCTGTGTTGTTTCGCAAGGATTAGCACTACACTACTTAATAAGCAAGAGAACTCAAACCTCAATTGTTATGTTTTCTCGTCACTTTTACGAATTTTGAACTCAGGATTGTTTTTATTATACTCACCTAAATGAATGAATGTTTTTAAAAAAACGGCCGAGACACAAGAACCTTTCTTCAAATAGAAATGGTGCAAAATTTGAAAAGGTTAAGCTAGGAAAGACAGGGATTTGTCAAACTATACATATGGGAATTTGCCACGAGGCGGTTAAGCTATTTTAGGAATTTCAATATATATATATTACTCAGTTTGAATGCAATATTTATTTGGAAAGTGTAAGCAGGGGTTATCTGAAAGGTAGAAGACCTGAAACGTATTGCGGTCACTGACATATTTAATAATAATTGCACGGAATTTTGGAATCCGACAGATTCAGATGACATGCTTGTCTGTCTTGGACAAACTCTGAAATTACACACTCTTATAATAACATAGTAACATGGTAGCTAGGTGAAATTGTTCAGACATGTGTGTTAGACTAATTTACCTACCAATTCATCCACCACCCACCCCTCAAGTCAACCATCCATCCACCCATCCCTCAAGTCAACCATCCATTCCACCCATCCCTCACGTCAACCATCCACCCACCCACCCATCCCTCAAGTCAACCAACCATCCACCCACCCATCCCTCAGGTCAACCATCTATCCACGCATCCGGAATATAATGGGAGGGGAGGGGGTTCTTACTGACACTTTTACGTACATGGTTGGGAATGAAGATTATTTAAATGGTCCTAAGATGAAAAATATTATGTTACGACGGTAACATACTGATAGACTCTCTATAAGTCAATATCGTTCAGGATGTACCATATTTCGAGTTGATAATTATATCTAACTAAATGCATAGTTTCATTCTCAACCATGTACCTTTGTAAAGTGTCAGTACGAACCCAACCTCCCCCCCCCCGCCATTCCAGTGACCAGGGCCAGTGAGAGCTGGTGTATAGCTTTAATATGTAAATTCAATCAATGTAGAATGTATGTAGGAGTGGTAAATTAAACCAACAGTAGTCTTTAACTTGTAACAAATAGTTCTTGTTACACGACCAAGAGTTCAAAATCACGAGTAAAGTTTTGTCTAGTTCGGTCGACAGGCTTGGTCAAACCGTACATTTCTAGTTTACCACTAGGTGGCGCAGTGACGATATCGTGATCATCTACAATCACGTCATCGCCACTAAGCAGCCTAGAAGTATTGCAAATATACAGTTTGACGAAGTCTCTCAACCTGAATAGATGAAACATTACTCGCTCGTAGTTAGAATCTTTGGTTTGTTTAACACGAACTATTTATTGCGATGTTTTCAATCAATCAATCAATCAATGGTTTATTCAGTATTGTTGGCCACCGGCCAAAAAATACAAACTTTAAATATACAAAAATGAACGGATCACCAGACAACATCAGGCCGTTTGAGTTTCAGAGATTCTAGTATTATCTTTTCTAAGTTTAGTGGCATAAAATATATATCTACTAAGTTTTCTGAGAGTGTCAACCTTTCGAGATGACATAAGTAATACAAATTTGTGGTGCAGTGGGGGATTATAAAAGTAATTGGCAATATATTTTGACCTTATACAAGTATAAAATGGGCATACAAGTAAAAAGTGGAATTCATATTGCGATGTTTTACCAATCTGAGGAACGTATGTAAGAATGCTAGTTATGTCAGTCTTCCAATCTTTAGAGCTAGCTATCCAATAACGTCCCTGCATACATAGTTATGTCAGTCTTCCAATCTTTAGAGCTAGCTATCCAATAACGTCCCTGCATACACTCCATCTAGACTACAGTAGGTAAAGAATAAAGTGGTTCTGAGTTTGACAGTGACAATCAGTTGTGCCATACTCTTGTCTACAAACGTTCAGGACATATTGTACTTTTAATAGTAATCAATAGTGAAAGTCAAGTTTTTGGTTTTGGTTTTGATTTCTATGCAAATCAAGTTTGTGCTTTTTTTTCTTTTTTTTTCCTTTTTTTTCTCAGTATTGTAAAGCGCATTGAGGCTGTTGCGTAATGCGCTGATAAGAATTTATTATTATTATTATTATTATTATGTATAGTACAGATGAAATACTTCACCAATACTTACAAATGAACAGATGTGAAACTAAACTGAAGTATTAAGCGTGGTCGGTAGAATGCGTACTATAACGTTAAATACTGCCGCGTAGTAGGATACTTACAAAGGGAACAAGCAGAATTTACAGGGGAGGGCACGAAAGAAAGTGTGATGTGCAGGGGGCCTTGAAAATGATGATGGCCTGAAAGGGGGGGGGACACAAAATATATTTCGATCATGATTTTAGTACAATTGAACGATTTAAAGATTTTCAGTAGTGTAGGTTATATATATATAATCAAAGTAAATTGGTTGGAACTTGAGGTGCTTAGTTGTTACTCCGAGTTTCACGCTCAATGCGATCATCAGACAACTGGCAAGGTGTGAAAGATTTTATTGAAAGTTGATTGTGAATTGTTTCACCATAATGACTCTCTACAACCTAAACTTTACAAAAATGACTTTATTTCCAGGTGTTCCTTTAAACCACAAAAACTTCAAATTATCCCTAACACGATCACTTCTCCCTGTGATGAAAATGAAATAAGTGAAATGATGACAGTGTTGTCTCTTTGAAAAGAGAGAAAAAAATTCGACAATATACGACATGGTTTATGAATTACAAAGAAGATATAATTGACTGAAATAAAAGATTCCATTGTCAATTTATTTCTACACACAGGCAGTGTCTATTAGTATTTGTGCTTCTTCATTAGCAACAAGAGGCAGATACTTCACACATGGATTTGGCGCCCTCTTTCGTTTCTTTGGCATCACTTTTATCAATCTCTTCCAAAACTTAGTTTTATCTTTCTGGGTTCCGTTTTTAGACCAATCAATATATGAAATAGTTTTCAGTATGGTCTGTAGAATGGGTGGTAAGTCCGGCATGTCAGTGATATCTTCAAACATGATTGGTATTAGTTTATGTTGGTAGTCAATCATTTCATGGTAAGCTTGTTCCAATTCGTAGATACACCAACCACTTCGTACAAAACTAGGTGACATGACCAGTATGGTACGTCTACTCTTGGTAATAGCATCCACAATGTTGGTACAAATCGCTGTGAAAATTGACGAGAACATAGAGTAACAATAATACCAGGCACATGCCAAAATGTTGTCATTCAACAATATGGATTATAAAGCCTGGTCGTTCTACGTCAGAACAAGCTGTGTCTACGTCACTGGTTCTCGAGGGCTGAAAATACGGGTCAAAACCTTCCAACTGGCTATTATCTTACACATTTTTTTTTTGAGATATAATTATAGTATTCCTCACTGTTTTCCTTCATTCGGCCAGATAATACTAGTGACTTAAGAGTTTGGCACTAGTCGTCTAGCAACTTGTAGTGACGAGGCCCCTTAGGTCACTGTACTTATGTCTTCCTTAACTGAACGACAACGATAACTACTAATAATATATATCGATAGTCCAGAACAACAAAAATGGTCAAATCTACAATTCAACATAGAAGCTACTTGTTTTGTTTTTGGCCATCATTGTAATGCTATATGTAGAAGAAGGAAGTTATAAGATTAAAATGTCAATGAAATATTATATTTCAAATTAAGAATAATCAATATCACAAAAAGTAAAATTGACGCACTTTGTATGATAACCTGAAATGGTAATCTGATAGTGTTATCTTAGATTATAACATTACACAGTAAGAGATATACCACCTTTCCTATACAGATAGCACAGGATAATGCCTACCACTGTATAACACCTATTTTTCCAACCAAAGAAAAGTTTATTTTCCTTCCCTTCTACCAACCACAAACTCTCACCGTATACAGCATCTAGCTATTTACATATTTCAGTCTTTTAATCATAATCATAATCATCAATTAATTCTTATAAAGTACATTATATTAAAAATCTGACAATTCCTACATACATGTACACACCCTTTTATAATTCAGGTCTGCTGGCTGATACAATGTTTTACAGTACAAATAAAATGTAATATCTTGATACACTTTTACTTCAGTCTGAATGCTTGAAGTTATAAATAGTTCCATGGGGTCAGCAATTTTGACAGTTTGAAGGCAATGTATGCACAGAAATCTTAGTACACGACATTAACAATATAAATATATCATCTTCGAAAATTAAAGTTATCAGCATTTCAAATCTTGCACTCTGACCAAGAAAGTTGTTATTTATTTATTTATTTATTTATTTATTTATTTATTTATTTATTTATTTATTTATTTACGTACCTTCACCAGGTAAAAAGTCTTTATGGTGTACATTCAATCTGTAACCATGTTCTTCAAGTTCGGGTATCAGTGTTTTATATACGAAGGTTTCCTCCTCTGTGTTACCTTTACAAGCTACAAAAGCATCCCACTTCTTTTCTGTTACAGGTGGAATGATAAGAGAATTGAATATTAATAGTTAAAAAGAATACTGGAATGACGTCAAAACAAGAACCATTACATTGTGTTTGTATTATATATTTTTAATAGGAATTTAAGATAAACTAGCAAAATCTCTACAGATGATAAAATCTCAGAACAGAATGATGACAAAAAATTGCACACTTACCCAAATTTAATTCATCGTCAACTTTTCCAGTTAAAATGGTATATTTAAGCAATATTGTCCTTCTGTGACGAAAGCATAAAAAGCCAAGAACAATGAACAGCAACATGACGACGACTGTAGCAATAGACAATGAAATGATAACTGTACGACCTATTGTAGACTTTCTATCGAGAAATACACTAAATCTACATTCTGCATTGTTGTTGTTTACGTCTTTTGCTGTGTAAACAACTTGGTGTGCACCAATTGTAAATTCATCTCCGGGGTCAAAGTTCGAGGTCAAATTTACATCAGAGTTATCAATTACTTCCGGTAGTGGCCATGTCACTTCGATAGATGTGATGTCTGTCTCCACTGTCTGTGATAAATTCCTTGGACAGAATGTAAATCTTGGGGGTTCAATGTCTGCGGAATCAAATATCATTTCTAGATATAGTTACAAAAATTCATGTCCTTTTAATAGAGACATTTACTTAACGAAGGATGTGTATATCAAACAAATCTGCCACATCAAATTGGAACACCTCAGAACTTGAAGCCTTTAAAATTTACTCAGTATTCGGCGGCCATATTGGATTTGTAATGGCTTAACTTTGATTTCATTTTGACCTATATTTCAACAATTTCGATAACCTCCTCATTTTTTTTCTTAATCTTAAGTAAGAATGGTTTTGGTTTATATCAAACAAACTATAAACATCAAAAGTTTGATGTCTTTATTCCCAAGGTGTATAATACGTCAAGTGATAAGAGGTAAGAAATAACCATAGACCCTGTAGGGGCTATTAAAGAACCAATGAATTGTGAAATATTCAAAATATCACAAATGAAAAACGGCGTTTTGTTTTTTATAATGCATACTGAAACAATAAGAGATATATTAGTACTTAAATGATCTATTATGAAGTAATTGAACCCGAGGAATAGACTAAAGTTATTGATAGTGAATAAACAATTCTCAGAATTAAAGTCTCTCATACGTGACTATTCAGAACCACATGCTGTTTAACAAATTAAAATCATTATTGGGTAATTCAATAAAAGATCTCACCTAATGAACAATTTCTTCCATTCCAGCCATGTTGGCAAACACACCCTGACGATCTGGTACAATTGCCGCCATTTTGACAGTCACATATTTGATCACATTCAATACCCCAATGGTTGACAGCACAGCCTATGAAGAAAGTACGTTAATAATAAATCTTATCTAAGACAGGTTTGCGTTACGACAGCACTATCGTAAAGGATATGCAATACCATTAAAATGTATGATAGATGGATCTATGCTTGTCACTTGCATTGTATGTATGTATGTATGTATGTATGTATGTATGTATGTATGTATGTATGTATGTATGTATGTATGTATGTATGTATGTATGTATGTATGTATGTATGTATGTATGTATGTATGTCTGTCTGTCTGTCTGTGTCTGTCTGTCTGTCTGTCTGTCTGTCTGTCTGTCTGTCTGTCTGTCTGCCAGCCAGCCAGCATTTTGTCTTATTTCATAGTGAATTGTCCTGACAGTCCATGTCTTCTATCATTGCTAACTATGCATATGGTATTAGTACCTTACCAGACTTACCCGTTACTTTGATGGTTATGTCATCCCTGTATTGTTCTCCATTGATATCTGTGACCAAACATTGATAGCGTCCTGCATGGTGATCACGAAGGAAAAAGATCTCAATGCCGATTGCAGCGTTTCCTTCTTCCCAGGGTTTAATACTGTAAATGGCATCCGACAATAACAAAGCATTGTAGTCAAACTATTGACATTATTTAAGGTTTATAGGCACATGAGACACGGTTGTCTATTTTCCGCTGTGGCAATTTCATATTGCTCATTTAGGTAAAAATTAATTTACTTATGGAAGAGAAGCAAAGTTAATGTATATTCTAAATACATCAACATTGCATTTGTACTGGTGTTGTAGTAACCAATATAACTTTATGAAGTGAAGTGAAAAAAATTTGGATACCACACCTTCTAAAAACGTCTGTTCCTCCATATCGTCCAAATGCCATTGATTCGTTGTCTCGCATCCATGATGAATTGAATATGTGAGATTGGTCAAAGTGATGGAAAGCACAGTAAATACTGACATATTCACCAAAATCAGCTTCGATGAATCCATGTGGGGATATTTCAATATTCGGAGATGCTGTAGAATCGGTTATATGTTTATTAGTCTGGGATTTCGGATTGAACAAAATAACTTATTGCACATAATTTTTCAGAAATGCGTATCTATGGCACGGAACCTAGGTCAAACGTTATCATATCAAATGATATACCAGTACCATCAAATGATATATCAATACCGTCAAATGATATATCAATACCGTCAAATGATATATCAATACCATCAAATGATATATCAATACCATCAAGTGATATATAAATACCATTAAATGATGTATCAATACCATCAAATGATATATAAATACCATTAAAGTACCATCAAATGTTAGATCAATACCATCAAATGATATATCAATACCATCAAATGTTAGATCAATACCATCAAATGATGTATTAATACCATTAAATGATGTATAAATAGTGAGATGACGAGATGGCGTTTGGCCTCAATCACGCACTATACACATCTACATATAAAAGAACAGAACCATTATATCACTCTGCTCACCTATATCACATGCTACACATCTCCATCCAGGTGGACATTTACATGCACCATTGAACTCACCTATATCACATGCTACACCTCTCCATCCAGGTGGACATTTACATGCACCATTGAACTCACCTATATCACATGCTACACCTCTCCATCCAGGTGGACATTTACATGCACCATTGAAGACGTGACAGGTTGCTCCATTTTGACAAATACAATCATATTGACATCTACCACCGTACTTTCCATCTGGACAACCTGTAAATATGTGATATTAATAGTAAGAGCTATTCAGGTATCTCAGAATTCAAATTCCATACATTTATTAAAATTTCAAACATACAAGAACAAGAGCACGTGTCAGCTTTTAGATTTAAGAGTCATTTGCATAATTAATTATGTTTGTTAAGTAGGAAACGTCTTACGAATGAAAGCTTCACACTGTATGCTATTTGTTAAATATCTTAGATAACGAAACGTACGTTTATGAAAGTGATGTTTTTAAAAAAAAAAATAATTAGCCATTTGCAAAATAAAGAATTTTGGTAATTATCAGCTTTAGAGAGGAAGTTTCAAATTTCATATTAATTCAATTGATACATCGATGATAAAAGCACAATATGTCCGATATAGTTTGAGGATGTAGTTTATACTTTTAATGAGTATTAATTTCCATAATTAATAGATCTTAGTAAATAAGCAATATCTTAGTCGATGATAAGGTTTCAAATAATGTTGTATAATTAATTCGTCAATTTACCAATTAAGGGATATGTCAGTAGACTATGGTAGCTCAGAATGTTACCTTCCGGCAATGCGTGTAGGGACAACAATAGTCGATTTTCCGGTTCCAAGATGCATTGCGTGAGGTGATGTCGTTTATGTTTGTTATATTTAGTCTTGTTTTGTCTATATTACGTTTGAAAGAATATTTTCATCAGAAAATTATGGAAAGACATGTTGACCTCCTTGATTATGAGTGATTTTATAGAACAAAGACTAAACACCATCAGTGTCGACAGACAGTGATTTTACAGGTGAACCCAGGTCAGGTGACAACTATCCCCTGAGTAGGGCGTGCAAACCTCTCAGCGGGTACACGATAAATGCCATATGGAGAGACGCGCATCTTAGAACCGGCAACAGGTCTATTTTACAGACTTTTCCGGCCCTCATGAAAGGCATACATGTGGTACACTGAATGGATGAATGGCCCTCACTGGACGTCTTGGGAGACAATTGTTTATATGCTTAAAGAACTATCCAGTATAAATAAAGATTATTATTATTATTACTATTATTATTATTATTATTATTATTACAATTTGTAGGTCCAAGTCATTACTTACCGATATAATTGATTACAGCGGATATTTCTATTGACATGTGGTCACTGAATATCCTTTGCAAAGTTTCTGTGTCAACATGTTGAATATTTTCGTACCCAGGCAGCAAGTGAACCCGACAAGTCAGTTCCTTATTAACTTTTTCCTTATTTGATATTAAGTGAAAGTGAAATGATGAAGCAGAACGCTGCAAAGTGCTTCCATTATATGTGTCTGGCATTGGTATATCTTCGATTATCTGTGGATATTGGAAAATAAGGATTAATTTCGTATTTACAGCACCATGGGAGATTACTTTCA
Organism: Glandiceps talaboti; assembly: GCF_964340395.1. Lineage (NCBI taxonomy): Eukaryota > Metazoa > Hemichordata > Enteropneusta > Spengelidae > Glandiceps > Glandiceps talaboti. Next base: position 1,247,370 of record NC_135569.1, read on the forward strand.
AGAGTTTAAATTTATTTCGATGTGGAACTATAAGAAGAGGCGGGCAAGGGGGTGGGGGTAGGGGAGGACCGAATACAACTTACAGAGGAAAATGTTAAGTTATAAATTGCGAAGTTTATATATTTAATTTGCGATGAAAAAGCACAATCTACGCACATGTAGAATTGACAGTATCTCAGTATACTAGTATTCCGAACGATTACGGTTTACGTTTCTCATATTGACTCCTTCAAACGTCGTACAATTACTCACAGACTCACTAGTCTGTAAAGTACTGTACAGTTTTCTTCTGCACGTCCCAAAAAAGTTGTGCTTTTTACGGATTACAGTGAAACTAAAGTATTTATTATGCAGTATGCTGACCTCTGAATTGGCTTTATTGTAACGTTTTACAATTTACGAAAATATAATGGCCCGATTAAGCAGTATGGTCTCCGGACATCCCTTTAATAGCACACAAGATAGGTTGAACACAACTGTGGCTTTTATACCGTGCTATTCTACGTTACCATGACAACTCTTATCTACGTACGTACGTCATTTGTTCTGCTGCAAAATGTTCCAAATCACTAGTCTTTTAAACATACATTACGTTTGAAGTGATGTAATTATTATCCCCCCCCCCCCGATTTCCTTCATTTAGCCGAAACATAAATCTGACCTAATAAATTTGTCAAAGCTCTCTATTGAGAGTGACGAGGCTGGTTATGTTATGCATGTTTTCCTGGCTCAGTGTCTCGTGTCTTGATTAGGTGTATTCACTTTTACAACTGCCGACACCAGACCGTGGACGAACGGAACCGTTACAAACTGGGAGAGTAAACAACTGAATTGGATTAATAACACTTGGCACAGCATTTTGTAAGTACAGAGTCTTTTATTGCATTTCATCATTTGATAAGAACGGTTTTATGGCCACTTTACATAAGAGCTCACGTTCACAAACAAATTTCCAGTTCTACTGGTATTTCGTGTATATATAGTGTTTATTTACCCAAAAGCACAACTGAACATTACAGATACACATACAAAAATACTATTTCGTGGGTAAATAGGGGAATCGGGATTTAGCTTACAGCTATTCAAGCCTGTCCCCTACCATAGTTATATACAATGTTTGACAGCAAAGTGATATAGCAAAAGGAAATACATAGTACCTCGGAGTTCATAGTACTTATGAAGAACATACGGTAACAATAAATTGTACAGTGGTTTAATTTACTCTTCTAGAAGAAATTGTTTATAAGATCGCTTAAATTCGTTTAGCGTATTGATACATCTTATGTTGACAGGGATGCTATTCCAGATTTTTGCCCCTGAGAAGGAGAAAGAAAACTGACCTGAGTTTGTTCTGGCATAATATGGGTAAATATTTTGATATGAACAGAGTCTTGTATTGTAGTTATGGTGTGAAGGTTCAAAATAATCATACAAAGTGTGTGGTGATAGTTGATGGATCAAGCCATAAATAAAGGAACCTATCAAATATCTATGCAGTTTAAAAACATCTAGAATATTCAACTGAGCAAACAAAGGAGATGAGTGATCCGTTGGAGATTTAAACAAAACTGTTCGAACAATCATTTTCTGTGACATTAATATACGATTTAGATGTGATGAATAAGTGTTACCCCAAACCTCAAGGCCATAGTTGATATGGGGGAGTATGAATGTGTTGTACAAGAGTAGTAAAATGTGTAATGGTAATATATGTCTAAGTCTATACAAAATCCCACACTTTATTCTGATTAGCTTGTTTACCTTTTCGATGTGGTCGGACCAAGAGAGATGTTTGTCTAAAGTAATTCCCACAAAGGTGACAACATACTCCTCCTTGATGCTTTTGCCTTGTAATGTGATATCACCAATCAAATTTACTTTCTTGTTGCGCCCTCTAAATACTATAAAATTTGATTTTTCACTATTTATTGTCAATTTGTTTGTATTGCACCAACGTTGAACCTCGTGTAATTGACCCGAAACACGATCCAAATTAATTTCCCCAACCTGTGAATAGGTATGAAAGAGATTGGTATCGTCTGCGAACAAACGGAAATCAAAGAAAGAGGACGAGTTTGGAAGATCATTTATATACATTAAAAACAAAGTCGGGCCTAGTACAGAGCCTTGGGGTACTCCAAAGTGAATAAAACGTTTTTCCGATATATGACCGTTTAGCTGGACAAACTGAGAGCGACCTGACAGGTAGCTTTTGAACCAGTTATGACAAGTGCCCCGGAACCCGTAATGTTCAAGCTTGGCTAATAAGATCGAATGATCGATTGTATCGAACGCTTTACTGAAATCAATAAATACCCCTAGAGTGAAATTCCCTTTATCAATCTCTTTAAGAATGTGATTTACTAAATTAATCAAGGTAAGTTTGGTACTGTGATTCTCTCTGAAACCATATTGATGTCTATACAAAATATTAAATTTGTCCAGATAAGAGATGATTTGTTTATTTATGACTTTTTCAATGATTTTACTGAATAGGGGCAAAATAGATATAGGTCTATAGTTTCCAACAGAGTCATTCTCCCCTTTCTTGAAAATGGGTTTCACTTTGGCGACCTTCAACGCTGATGGGAATGTACCAATTAAAAATGAACAATTTATGACGTGAGCCAAAGGCGGCGCTATTACTTCAGCAGCATCAATGAGGAGTCGGGGAGTTAAATTATCCCACCCACTAGCCTTTTTTCTATCTAAATTAGTACACATAAAGAGGCCATAAAACTGTTCTTATCAAACCATGGTATGTAATACAAGTCTCTGTTGTTCCAACATCCTGAGCCAAGTGTTATTAATCAAATTTGTTCGTTTATTTTCCCTGCTTGTAACAGGTTCCATTTGTCCACGGTTTGATGTCGGCAGTTGGATCTTTAAAACAAAAGAAAAAAAGAAGGAAAATCTTACCCTATAAGATTCGATGTCGGATTTCGTCAATAGCATAGCCTTTCCATGATAACAACTAAAGTTAAAGTAAGGCAAAATTTCCAAAACAGTATCACGTACAGCAGCAGTGATATCTACATGACCTGAAACAGTAAGAACATGATTGCAAAAGTACATGTGACCCTTTCAACTAACTAGCTTCATATCCATTTTTGTTAAGAGTGCGTTAAGTGATAGACACTTTACCAGGAAATAAAAATCTTAAATGGTATGCCTAAGTCAATGACAAAAGTAAGTAAGCCGGAAATATTTGTGATAATACTCACAGAGGGAATTCGAGAGTCCTAGGTTTGATTGTGTATAGCGCCACCTGTTATCTTTTGTCGAATGATGCATTGTTGATCCAGGATAGAAATATTCCACGGCAAATGGAAAAGGCTAAACAAACCAGAAAATACGATATCTTACAATTTGGAAAATTGGCTCCTTCAATATTTAATGAGTTTAATGACATTTTATCATATGAATGGAATATAGTTTAATGACATTTTATCATATGAATGGAATATAGTTTGACATAGTTTAATATAGGTTTTGTTTGTGGCATACATACATACATACATACATACATACATACATACATACATACATACATACATACATACATACATACATACATACATACATACATACATACATACACACACACACATACATACATACATACATACATACATACATACATACATACATACATACATACATACATACATACATACACACACACATACACACATACACACATACACACATACACACATACATACATACATACATACATACATACATACATACATACATACATACATACATACATACATACATACATACATACCCATGTGTTAAATGTAAATAATTTAGCACCATCTGAAATACAACGCTACTTACATAATACCACTCTAAGTCCATTTTCCTTTTGTCGAATACACAGGATTCGTTGTAGACTGGAGGCCAATCAATAACATCTACCACTGTCACGTGTAGTTGTCCAAATAACGCCACTCTATTGTCACTCCTCTTTAAATATTAATGATAAGGATGATGTCATGTTAGCTGAATTTATACATAGTAAAACCAGAAAAGGTATTTTTACCAACATCTATGAATGTGTTAAACACTCAATTCCTACATTTTTTAACAATATAACCTATTAAAGTGTATTCATACTTCTAAATGTAACTTTTTGTACTTCAAAGTTTGAATTGCCTACCACATTCTTATCACAGGCATCTCTAAATAACCCTAATATGTATTAGTGAGGGCTGTGTTTCTACGACTAGGACTATTGCTAATCTTATTATGACTTGGTGCGGTCTGTGTCTCTACTACTAAGACTATTGTTAATCTTATTATGACTTGGTAAGGTCTGTGTCTCTATAACTAGGACTATTAGTACAGGACAATAGTCTTTGAAAGTTGAACTCATATATCTTACATTGTTCCATGCTATAGACAGCCAGTAATCCGTCTCAATGTCATGGTCTAAGTAACCAGCTAAGTATATAACAGGCTTTGTTTGGTCTACAACGAACCGTTTGTTCTGTGAAAAAAAATAGATTAATAACTGAAAATCATAAAATAGATAAATCAAAATCTCAAAACTAATCGGTCATTATGGAAGGGGGGGGGGGGGTCAACATTGTGTGTATAGCCCCCAACGTCGAGATTGTTGGTAACCGAGGCTACATGGCTTGAAAACACAAAATACTGACATGCCTTGTAAAAAGTATATTTCGAATTGTTCGTTGTGTAACCATGGTAACACGTGAACATTATATTACAGTAGGTAAACAGAGCAAACAATTGTAACAATTACTCAGCCCAATCATTGGGCTTAGAAGTCACTTCAAATTGCTTCAAGCAGACAATCATGTTTTTCCATTATGTGATAACATATGCATATTATATGCTTGAAATATGATAAAGTATTGCCTTTAGTGTTTCTCCAAAGCAGTTTATTTTCTCTACATTTTCATAACTTTACCCTAAGAAAAGTTAGAGGCTAATGAACGGTGTGTGATACTCTATGAAACATTAGCTACCCTTACCATATTTCCAGAGATGATACTAATTGCATTACTCGATAGATTACTATCTTCCACTTGGAAAATGGTCGTCCCAATCGTAGCATTCTGTACATATATAGTTGGTTAAAATTCACGGCAAGCCAAAGAAACTCAAAATCCAGTCATGATAAATTTTCTTTACAGTAAATAAATCATGTAAACATAGATAAATCAATAAAATAAAATAAATATTCTTGCAAATGTGCATACATACATACATACATACATACATACATACATACATACATACATACATACATACATACATACATACATACGTACATACATACGTACGTACATACATACATACATACATACATACATACATACATACATACATACATACATACATACATACACACACACACATACATACATACATACACACATACATACAAACACACACACACACACACACACAGAGTGACACACGTATTGACGGACGCACATACGTAAGGCAGTCAGTCAATTGTCAAGTAATCAATCATTCAATGGAGAATAGCGGACTTGCAAACCAAAATACGCATGCGTGAGATTATCCTCGCGCGCTGAACTATGGGATTTTCTGTGATTTGCAGACGACACACGCAGACGATATATGCCCGGCGGTTGTTTACAACGTTGTCTTGTAATAGCTTGCGTATGAGATGGATTCTGATGAAAATTAGTATATACGGTGCTGTTATTGATGGTCCGTTTGAGGTATGTACTGTTCCTCAACTGGAAAGGTGGTTGCAGTTTTGTAAAACGTCTGTGACGGCCGTAAAATAGATCTAGTTGCAAGGTAAGTTGATTTACGAGACCGTTCATTTCTATCGTATCCTACGATGTCTGTTTTTGTCATTGTAAAATAGTTTCTTATTCCATAATTGTTAATTTTTGTAAAAATGTAAACAATATACGGTGCTCAACCATTTGGCACTCAAAGTCGATACTAGATAGCTTGGATACTATCGAGTATTTCATTACGTCCGTGTTCGCAAGTAAATGGTGTAAGCTTATCGGAAGTGTCTCGTGCCACCGCACGAGAAATGAAACACTGGGTTGCCATTTGGTGTTTTACGGTAGAGTTCTGTTTGATTTATTTGTTTGGAAATGTTCAGCGACGAGTACATATCGCTGGCGGTGGTGCCCAGCGGTGGTGACACTAGCCTTTCCGGCGAGGAACGGCAAGAGCCACCTCGGTGGTAGTCTAGTTCCTATATACGATTACGATCATCTCCATGATAGTAATAGTAACGCGTCGTATAGAGAACTAGACTACCTTAGTTAGTGGTCTGAGCTCAGTGGTTAGGGCCGGCAAATGACATCGGGGTGTACTACACTAGCTATCGTCTGAGAAGAATTCAATTTGATTAAAAGTTGTGATACTGTTATATATGTGCTAACTTGACTTGACTTGGACGCGTCGATGGTGAAGGTTGATAAATTTAAAGTCAGTGTCTGACTCGATTTGAAATTGCAAGACTAGTATACACTAGTTTACTATGTATCATATAATGTATATTAAAACATCTAAGCCTTATATTTTCTCATATTATTTTGTTTCAAAGATGTAAATTGTATAGTGAAGATAGAGCAAGGAACAAGGTAGTGGTAAACCCAGACAATGTATGTTCGACGACAAGTAAAATGTAATGATCATGCAGAATCCAACAGGATGGACTACTTCATTATAAGTATTGTTCCTGATAGTTTTTGGACATGCTACAATTTATAAATTGCTCGGAAGTAACTCCGAAGATAGTGAAGCAATCCAAGTATAAAAGGCAGTTGTTAGTGCAAGTTACAGGAGAGACAATTACTGCGTACGTGTATGGATTCATTCAAGTGACAATGTGAGTGCAAGTTGCAAGTACTTTGATGGAAGAAAAAGTCGCTGCAAACATGTAGTTGCTGACAGTGTCCTTTATCAGTTGGTGAACTATAAACTGAGTGGTATTAAAGAAATTCCAGAAGCCATAGCTTGTACACAAAAACAAGACAACAGGGCATTAAAACTTCAAAAGTTAAAATATCTGATGATTTGATATTTGTGAAGTATTCAACAAATAAAGACGGTGATAAACATATGAAATACACAAAACGGAGACGTGCTTATAATTGTTTGCCACCAAGTAAAGAAGTAAATAAATATTCAAAAATTGTGCAACTGGGTGAGGACCTTAGAGGATGCCAGAAGATGTGGAGTGAGACAGTTCTTACAGGTTAGTGAATACCATCAGAGGTAATTTATTACATCACATACTTTTAGCATTATGATTATAAAAGGTCTCTTCTTCCACTTTTGATTTACTAAAATCAAAATTGGAAGAAGATGACTTAATATGTATTAATTACGCCAATCAGTCCATTCTCAAGTTTAGTGATTTTCGACTCAATATCTCGATCGGATAAAATTTGATGGTCCGATGGTCCGATGTAGCTGTACAGCAATATGAAGCTGTATGCATGCAATATGAAGCTGTGGGCATGCAATATGAATCTGTAGGCATGCGATATGAAGTGGTAGGCATGCGATATGAAGCTGTAGGCATGCAATATGAAGCTGTAGGCATGCAATATGAAGCTGTAGGCATGCGATGTGAAGCTGTAGGCATGCGACGTAAAGTTATAGGCATGCAATATGAAGCTGTAGGCATGTAATATGAAGTTGTAGGCATGCAATACGAAGCGGTAGGCATGCGATATGAATGAGTCGTTTTCGATGACATCCAACGTAGATTGGAAATCAGAGTTCTGCAAAGACTCGACCTCCGAAATATTCGTCGCATCGCGTAGTGTCGCTTGCGATATATCCACATATTCACAGTATCTCCTTACTAATGGACGTCAATGTGTTTTAATAGGAGATTTCTGCAGTGGGACTCCAGTTGTTATATATTTTAATGTAAGTCTTCATGCCTCCTTTGAAATGTGCACTACACAGCCCGATGGGCAGCTGTTGATATGAACTCGCTGTACTTGGCATGCGCAATGCATGTGTTCGCAGTTCTACCAGTGATTCTTTTCCATTTTTTTTTTTCGAAGTTGAGTATTTCGGGGAAAATATAATACTTCAGCTCCCTCTCTCGCTTGTTATTATTGAAAGAACCCGGTACACAGTATGTTTACATGGTACGTAATGGCGTAAATGAATGGACAATAGGACAGTTCTATTCACAAACAAAACCAGACCAAACATCCATGATGCATCATTCTACAGTGTTTACAAGACGGTGGGTCTGCAAGTCCGCTATTGAGAATAGTCATCGCCATTCCCCAAAGTGTTATTACCGAAGTCAGGCAGGCAAAAATGACACATAACTAGGGTGACGTCACTTTACGTGAATGGCATGTGTACACGAACTCAAAACATGAACCGTGACAACGTCTAACAAAATGCTAGATTTTATCCTACCTCGAGTATACTCGTTGACAATAGAACAAGAGAACTATCATTGTGTCCCGTGACTCCACCTATTTAACACGGAAAAGCATTATTAGAATCGTGAAGAGAAATTCTATGAGATCAAATCTAGCAATGTGTTATACGATTACTAACCAATACACCACAGTGTGGTGACAGTTTTTGATCTTGTACTAGTTTATCGAGAAGTCAGGAATTGTTTGATTTTTAAGTGTTATGAGATCAAATCTGGCAATGTGTTATACGATTACCAACCACTACACCTGTGGTGACAGTTTTTGATCTTGTACTAGTATACCGGGAAGTCAGGAATGGTTTGATTTTTAAGTGTTATGAGATCAAATCTGGCAATGTGTTATACGATTACCAACCACTACACCTGTGGTACCTGTTTTTGATCTTGTGCTAGTATACCGGGTGAGAGTTTTTGTATCGGGAAGTCGGGAATGGTTTGATTTTTAAGCCTTAGACAACTAAACAAAATTGTCGCAGTCTCCAAATATGCTAATAGAGAAATGATATCTCCTTGTAAATGTCATGTACACATGTAACTCGTTTTTGCTGCCTGGACTTGATACAACCCGTGAAAAAAACACCATGCACATACAAAATTAGGTAAAAAAAAACAACTATACAACTGATATAAAACAACAGTGGGTACCTTTGATGTAGGTATAAATACAGTACAGTGTAAATAGTTTAATGAAGTTCTCTATTCTTCCCGTCTCTGCCATACTCGCTTCTAAAAAACATAATTTTGATACTCAACGAGAACAACATACTCACCAAAATAGCCACAAAGTTCCAAGAGTTCTAGTAACACCACAAGATAAAGAGGGTTTCTCAAAAATGCCACCATGGTTTTTTCTATCAATACAAAGATTGCGAATTTCACAGCATACCTGAAGTTCTACCTTATAAAAGTAAACGTATAAATACACGGAAATAGACTTACTTCCTGATTTGTTTTCTTGAAGGACTTCCGCATTCAACAATGTTACCTTTATCAGGCCGCCACATAAGTTCAGAAAACGAAATTCTTTCGTTTATTTAATATTATATTATAGCATTACCAATTCCAGTGAATTTTGTGACGTCATCGCTGTACATTATTACTGACAATGTACTCCGTTATTTGGCATCGCGGCCCCGGAACGAGCATAACCCCTTCTACCTACCTACCTTCGAATCGTAATGTACACGTATATATGACAACAGTCTGCTGACATATCTAAGTACAAACAAGGGAAATATAAAATCGTCTACATAGGTACGTGAGGGCGCTGTCACAGTGACAATTCAGACTCGAGTAGTTCGGGATCAGTCATAGGCAATGTAAGAGTTTATCACTAGAAGTACATTTCGTTAAGCTTCGTAAAGGCTATCAAACGAAAACATGGCGATGTAAAATACCTATTATATCCTCGCATTCAGATATAAATTTAGCTTTTATACAAGTTTTATATCATTGTATTCAGAGTTTTCAGATATACAAGTTCCCAGTTGGTTGGTCGGTCGGTTGGTTGGTTGGTCGGTTGGACGGTTGGTTGGTTGGTTGGTTGGTTGGTTGGTTGGTTGGTTGGTTGGTTGGTTGGTTGGTCTGTCGGTCGGTTGGTCGGTTGGTTTGTTGTTTGTTTGTTTGATTGGTTAGTTGGTGGATGAGTGGGTGGGTGTGTAGGGGGGTTCATCGTTTGGTTGTTGGATGGTTAGCTGACTGGTTGTCAAGCTACATGAACGAATGAATGAATTAAAATACTGTGTTAGTGAGTGGGTGAGTGAGTGAGTGAGTGAGTGAGTGAGTGAGTGAGTGAGTGAGTGAGTGAGTGAGTGAGTGAGTGAGTGAGTGAGTGAGCGAGCGAGCGAGCGAGCGAGCGAGCGAGCGAGCGAGTAAGTAAGTAAGTAAGTGAGTGAGTGAGTGAGTGAGTGAGTGAGTGAGTGAGTGAGTGAGTGAGTGAGTGAGTGAGTGAGTGAGTGAGTGAGTGAGTGAGTGAGTGAGTGAGTGAGTGAGTGAGTGAGTGAGTGAGTGAGTGAGTAAGTGAGCGAGCCAGACAGCCAGGGAGCGAGAGAATGAGTCAATGGTTAGGTGAGTTTGCATAACATAGACATTTCAGCTATGGAAGTGGAGTTTTCTTCTTCGGAAAAGTCGTTCTTGTGGGAGAAAAAGATCATTTCGTTTTATGATAATCATTTAATACATGGGGAGTACGTATAAATGTCATCTTGGTTAGCAATACTAATTTATAGTCACCAAACGTGACCTGTTCAATAAATGGTGACATAAAACAATAACTGCGATGACAAATTGTAATCGGAATCAACTTCAATGAATTCAGAATACCAAAATGTTTTCTTTGTAATGATTATTCAGAAAGAAAGAAAGAAAGAGAGAGAGTGAGAGAGAGAGAGAGGTAGAGAGAGAGAGTCGAGAGGGGGGGGAGAAAGAAAGAAAGAAAGAGAGAGAGAGGGGGAGGGAGAGAGAGAGAGAGAGAGAGAGAGAGAGAGAGGAGGGAGGGAGGGAGGGAGAGAGAGAGAGAGAGAGAGAGAGAGAGAGAGAGAGAGAGAGAGAGAGAGAGAGAGAGAGAGAGAGAGAGAGAGAGAGAGAGAGAGAGAGAGAGAGAGAGAGAGAGAGAGAGAGAGAGAGAGAGAGAGAGAGAGAGAGAGAGCGGCATAAGACACATAGAATCTATAGAAGAAGAAACATTTTATTTGGACAATAAGATGTTTTTATTGCTGTTGATTTTCGAATTTCAATCGTTTCATCTCATAATTGTTGATACCTAACAGAGTATGAGCAACAGACATGAGACAAGTTTTGAATTGTTGCGTGGTGTCCTTGACTACAATGGTACGGCATTTCTACCATCAAATCTCATGTAATTTATCAGATTGAAAGAGCACATCTTTGACATATTAGTGGACGGTAAAATAGACTAATGAATCTACAGTTACAGGTTATAATGTTTTACGATGTCCACATAATGCTACCAATAGATTCGGCTTGTCTAGTAAGACAGATCAAATCGTAGAACGTCGGCGCATCAAAGCCGTACCGGGTAGACCATTCCAACTCACACATTATCTGTTGGTTACGCTGTCGTTCATCGTAAGTTCTATCTAAGTACCCGAGTTTGATATCTTGATTCCCATATTTAACGCCATATCAAATGTAGAATTGTGTCTTTGGTTTCATATACTACCAATACAAACATTAACAGGGGAGAATTATATATAGTATATAAGGCGGTCATTTTTATTGCGCTCTATTGAGAACTGAGTTAAGAGTACAAATTTCATTTATTTTGGTGTTGAAGGAATGTGTCCGATCAGGTTTTATGTCAAAATTAATTGCTCCTTTCATGGATTTAAACGTGTTTTCTTAACTTTTACGCGGTCGTTTGACGACGAGCAAACGCTCAAAACAGATGTCTGGCCGTGAAATATAAAGCAAGGCAAGACTCGGGCCAATGTTTTATGTACATAGCGAAACATCGAACTACAAGTACATATTATATACTATTATACGTATGTCTACTATGCTGTAGACTTACTAGCATTTTTTGGGACCTCAAAATGAATGACCGAAATTTTCTGTTACTATTGTTTTTAAATATCACAGCAACTTCTTTTAAATTAAAAGGTCTCTCAATTATAACTTTTTCCATCTGTCTGTCTGTATTTCTGTCTGTCTGTCTGTCTGTCTGTCTGTCTGTCTGTCTGTCTGTCTGTCTGTCTGTCTGTCTGTCTGCCTGTCTCTCTGTCTGTCTCTCTGTCTGTCTCTCTGTCTGTCTGTCTCTCTGTGTGTCTCTGTCTCTCTATGTCCGTCTGTCTGTCTGTCTGTCTGACTGTCTGTCGATCTCTGTCTCTCTCTGTCTCTCTCTCTCTTTCTCTCTCTGTCTCTCTCTCTCTCTATCTCTCCCTCTCTCTCTCTCTCTCTCTCTCTCTCTCTCTCTCTCTCTCTCTCTCTCTCTCTCTCTCTCTCTCTCTCTCTCTCTCTCTCTCTCTCTCCTCTCTGCCCATAGTGCCCATCTTCCTCGTTTGATACTTTCCTAGAATTTATCTTTTACTTGAGTTTACAGATATTATTGATCCATGCTAGAAAAAACATACCTCGCCGTTTTGGATTAGTCATTGTTTACTAGTTTCTTTCTTTGTACTTTCGAAAAACCAAATCATTTTTAGCAAAAGAAACGACGGCAACATTTTGCAAGGCCTAAATTGAAGACCCGGTTGTTGAATTCCAATACACTACTGTAAGGGACATGAGGAGAATTCAGTTTTCACTTCAACAAAAGCTGTTTACTCCTCCAAAATGTGTTGTTGTCCAAAACAATTTCAATAACATAACACCTGTAACAACAAATTAGAATAACAAATTCTCCACAACGACTGAACGACTATATAACGTCTACACTTTATCAAGTAGAATAGAATGGTATCAATTACGTCAACTGTTCTCTGGTTTCGAATTTATTGTCGTAAAACCCGAACCTTGCGGCAACAGTGCCATTTATCGTCGTAAAACCCCATGACCCCTTTGCGGCAATAGTACTAATTCTGCTAGAGTTGAAATACTACTACATATAAAGTTATATCATAAAAGTGAGTGGTACTTCCATGGTTATATCTTAATGCGAGTTTCGACTTAAGTCATTTACTTGGACGGTTAGATATCCATCAGCGTGTGTGAAATACTACGAGTACCTTTGAACAGCAAAATTACGCCTGAAAACGTATAACGCCAGCTTGTACGCTTTTAAAACTTACAAACGTAATGAAACAAACAGCAAACAAACAAACATACCATGAACTTGAAAGGGGAACACTACTGAAGGAAATAAAGGTATATTCATAAACTTTGGGTTCTGGAAAGTCATTACATGATTTCACATCACGTTATCATCACGTGAGTGCCAATGATTAAATGTTTGATTCAAAAAGCTATGAAGATAACTCATATTTGGCTCTTTGACATTGAAGAAGACTTTAAAGGTCAAAGGTCGGATTCTTAAAAGCAAGTCCATATATGGATGTAAGCTCTTGAATGGGGCACTGTGTATTATACCTCCAAAGTTATGATGCATATTGTGAAATTTGACAACAAATATGGCCGTCATTCAGTTATATTTGATTGGGTCATACAACAAAGTGACAGGCATATGTCTCACATAGTATGTTACCTTTACGCCAAGTTTGGTTGAAATCAATTGGTGCATTCCAGAGCTATGAGGGTGAACCCAAGCATGCACGCACGTACGTACGCACACAATCACTCATGGAAGGACAGACCCCAAAGTATAAGTCCTCAACGGGCACCGACTAAATAATCATGAATATGCACTGTGCATCTAACAAATATTCATGTATGCGAAGACCCATGTGAGCCAACAGTGCACCACTGAAAGAACAATACAGGTGATAGGAGATTCAATTTGGTGTTCCATGGCAATCAAGCAAAATTTTATGTGATGTGAAATCATGAAATGACTCTCCGGACCCCAAAGTTTATGAAAATACCTTTATTTCCTGGGGCTGTTTCCCTTTAAGAATAAAAAACTCAGACTCATTCAAGCACGTGTCTTCAATTCAAAGAAATATATATTTTCTTACATGGTAAACATATAAGCATTGGTAAACAGTTACAAAATAAACATGAGAAATAAGGATAATATATCCATTCTGCTCAAATACCAATAGAATTAGAATCATACTAAAACAAATATTAACTTACTCAGTGTCATAAATACATCATTTTCCGTAAGAACCTCTCTTAAAATGAATATTTTCCGTGGTTTTCTTGCAGATTCATCTATCAATTTAGTAAATACGTACATATCCCAGAATTCATCATCGCCTATTTACGATCAACAAATTTCCCGCCAATTTTCAAAGTCCTAATTCTTCATTAGAAGATTTGTAAAAGTGGTCATTTTGTAGACAATGACGCATAGCCATAGTATACAAAATGTATTTAATTTATGCAAAAGCGAATAGCTATCAAGGACGATAGTGTTGATTGCTTAATAAACGAGCAATTTCAGCCTTGGAATTAATAATTTTCAAAAGACACAGACAATGACAAAATTACCACGTACGCATTATAAATTAGAAAATAACATCAACAAAAAACACTGGGGATACATATACTTCCGGTGAGGTTTTTCTCTTCATAAAATTTCGGTGCGAATAAATAATAAAAGTGTAAGTGCTCCTTCAAAGTATAGTGGACTAATTTACTTCCTCCTCAAGTTCAAATGTAGATGTACACAGACGCAATACCAAAAACTTGGTATAAAGTTAACGCCCAGTATAATTATTTCTCTAAAAAATTCTATATCTGGTACAATTATATACAAAACTGACACGCATTAAATTGAGCCTTGTCGTCCAATATTGGCAACGTTGCTAACAATTTCCACTCTGATATTTAATATTCATCTCAAAATGCTTCATTTTGAGTTCATTATCAGGTTTATTTTGGATTATAAATATCAACAATCCTGTGTGGTGAATTAACGGTGAGTTATCATGTATGTATTAATCTATAAGGTAGAAGGCGCCTCGGAGACCAATTTCACTGAAAACTACAGTTCTAAAAATCTCTCCAAACTTTGCAATATGAAAGCTTGTTCCTGGTCGTTTTGAAATAATAAAATAAACTTGGGGTTTCATCATCTCGTTTTCAAGGAAATCGGCAATATTTTAGTTTTCCAATAGAGTTTACACAGTATTCGGCGGCCATATTGGATTCTACGGCCATATTGGATTCTAAAATGGCAGAATTTTGATATCATTTTGACCTCCATTTAAAAAGTGTGTATACCTCGTTTTTTCCTTGATTTGAACTGAGTTTTGTTACTTTTTTTGAAATAACAGCAAAATCTAAACAGTTTATTTCCGAGGCATATACTTTAAGATGTATGGAAATCACATTTGTGATTGAATCGGAAATGACGTATTGTTCTCTTAAGATGTGATCATTCTAGTGACGTCACTGTAGACCTGAAGCCACGGTTATCAATACCGAGCTGACGTCTTTCACGATATCAATGTAACAAGCTATTTCAATATTTACAGCACAAACGGGTCTGCTTTAGCGTTTCATTCATGGCACATGACATTTTTTACACAACTTCAAATGCAAAATAAACAATTAGAGAGATGACCTGCACAACTGGGATGCAGAAGCTGACCAGTAATCAGGTTGAATATCAGAAGGAAAGTAAATAATTGCAGTTATGAAAATTAATAATTTCAGCAGAAGGCTATTTCTACTGCACTGTAAAAGAATAGCAATTCTTACCACTTTCCAGTGTGATTAGGTAAAGGCTAATGTTGTGTGTATGATGGCTCTGTTATTGTTAGTCTAGAGCTGTGTCTATCCTTATGTAAAATAAAAATCTAGTGTCATGAAGGAAACGCCAAAGCAACCCCGTCTAGGCTGTACATCATAAACTCTTTCGTACTTGTAATTTGAATAATATGACTTCCGATCATTTGTTTGTAGTCCTTATCAGATTGATTTGTTTAATATTCTGCCAATCAGAGTAGCTTTGACAAAGAATGAAGTCTGTTGTTAGGGGCAACGTGGTATTACGAATAAGATACACTTGTACATGTTTTCCCGACGACTCAAACAGTATCAATACCAAATAAATAATAGGAAATATTCAGAATTCGACAACCCTTCAACCGACACCAACATCGTATTTTGTAACAACCTTCTTCGCCATCGTTCGTTCCGTGCTGGGAGGCTACCCTCATAAATAACAAAGCGTCTCTTTGAAGAAGGATTCAAAGCCATGGAAAAATTCAACACTACCTTGGCAAGCCAATGATAATTCGTGGTTGATGTAAGAATGTATTATTTTTAAGATTGTTTATTTACATGTATGGACGTCCACTGTTCTTTTGCACCTTTTACACTTCACATAGCAACACCAATGGAATTTACAACTGCACCGTTCAACAATATCCACTGTCTTAGTAACATATCCTCGTGTACAGCACATCAGATCGCAGCCATCAAGAGCCTTCGAAGTCTTGTTACACTCCCTTCCTATTGTTCCAAGTGAACCTGATTTAACGTCTAAATTACAGAAATCGGGTGATTCGTCCAGATATACAAGATCAGCTTCAGTATGAGGTTTAAACTGGGAATTCACTGGACGAAGTTGACGACGTGAACCCACCGTGCGTTCCTCAACCTCAGTGGCACCGTCAAACTTCTCTTTCAGTTTTTCACCTATTTCCCGAAAAGTGGGCATGGCTCGCCAACATGTTTTCATTTCACATGATCCGGACACACCGTGGCATTTACACTCTATCTTCATGTTGTCATCTATGGTCTGTAAAAGAAAGTCAAAAATGAGAATCAAAATATAATCATTGTATGTATGTATGTATGTATGTATGTATGTATGTATGTATGTATGTATGTATGTATGTATGTATGTATGTATGTATGTATGTATGTATGTATGTATGTATGTATGTATGTATGTATGTATGTATGTATGTATGTATGTATGTATGTATGTATGTATGTATGTATGTATGTATGTATGTGTGTGTGTGTGTGTGTGTGTGTGTATGTATGTATGTATGTATGTATGTATGTGTGTGTGTGTGTATGTGTGTGTGTGTGTGTGTGTGTGTATGTATGTATGTATATATGTACGTACGTACACGTACGTACCGGTGGGTGGGCGGGTTGGTATGTGTCTGTATGTCTGTCTTCTGTCTGTCTGCCTGTCTGTCTGTCTGTCTGTCTGTCTGAAATTCTGCGATACATGTTATGTGTGAGTGAGTGAGTGAGTGAGTGAGTAAGAAGACCACGCTTGAAGACGCCCCCTTCCCCATTTCAACGTGCCAGTAACCCTTTCCTTTTTCCTTGCTATAAATTAAATCACCTGCCGACTAACGCAACACTCGCTGTAATCATAGTTATTCATGCTATGTGTATTACCTGTTTCGCTGACTTATTTTTAGCGTACGTTTTCTTTACTTTTTTGTAATTCAGTGTTGAGGTATTGGATTGACCTTTGACCCTGTCACTGCAGCTGACAGATGTAAATTGATGGCTACTTTTGTCAGTGGATCAATTCTACCATAAAGCCCCTCTGTTTGTGCTCCAACTAGCGTAAAATTTCTCCTGCCTACGTTTATGGTACGGTTGTCTGCACATTGATCTGCCGTGACTTCCTTCACACACACATGCATCATACAGCTTTTCTAAGCGCCTCCAGATATACAACAAAAGGTCAGAATGTACCCAAATAGAGGTGTTTATCCCGAAGGCATTTCTACCAGCACCATCAGAAGTATCCACTGCCCGAAACCTTCATCGTACCCAGCCTTCTTTAGAGGAAGGCAATCGAAGGACTTTAATCTAGACACAGACTGTGAAACGACATATGGCTATATCACTGTCGACAAAGTACTATTATTGTTTTGCTGGACATGATCCGTCTTTCGTTCGGAGAATGTCATCATTTTTGGGAAAACAGTACGAATAAAAAGTTTCATCTTGCTGGCACTTAGAAACTCTGTTTGAATGATCCTTAATAATCAAGATCAACCTATCCATTCAAGCAAAAACTGAAGTTTTCGTCCACACCCGTGAACCTGTTCAAGAGTCTGATGTTCTGGTTTGACTCATCACTGGAATCACATGACAAAAGAATGGAATCCCATATGCGTGAAAGTTGAAAACGACCCCCTGATCTCAACAGCCTCAGGTATACAACAAAAGGTCGCAAAACACCCAAATAGTGGCGTTTAATTAAACCTTTTCACTAAGAGGGTACATTTCCGATTCAATTCCTCGATTTTCCACGATATCTAAGACTTGACTAATCCAGGCAGTACCCTCAGACCACCAACGGGGTTTGGTCGTCTGCGTCAAAACTCAGACCTAAATGTAGATATTTTCTTCATACAACCACCAAGCCTTTCGCTGCCACCCCCCCCCCCCTTCACACGCACAGTCATGTGAACTTTCACACACTAAAATAACATTGTCGACATATCAACACAGCTAAACGTTTCTTAATATTGTTTGTGTTCTCGTCTGAATTCTGACCCATGGTGGGGATTCGTCATATGTATTGTATACTTTTGTATAGTTTTAATATTGCAGATTTATAGTAATTTTTTAACTCTTGTGTTGGCAATGTCCCTCACCTTCTCTGTCTCACTCTGTCTGTCCTTGTCTCCCTTTGTCATTGTCACTCTCTCTCTGTCTCCTGCTGTCTCTCTATGCTTATCTGTCTGTCTGTCTGTCTGTCTGTCTGTCTGTCTGTCTGTCTGTCTGTCTGTCTGTCTGTCTGTCTGTCTGTCTGTCTGTCGCTCTCTCTGCCTCTGTCTGTCTGTCTCTGTCTGTCTGTCTGTCTCTGTCTGTCTGTCTGTCTGTCTGTCTGTCTGTCTGTCTGTCTGTCTGCCTGGCTGGCTCTCTCTCTCTCTCTCTCTCTCTCTCTCTCTCTCTCTCTCTCTCTCTCTCTCTCTCTCTCTCTCTCTCTCTCTCTCTCTCTCTCTCTCTCTCTCTCTCTCTCTCTCCCCTTCACATTAATTTACCTTAATACCTTACAGTATGCAGTGGAATCTAAACCCTCCCCAAAAAAATAAACGAACAAACAAACTGTTAAACCTCATGCCACGTTGAGTGTGAAAACTACTACACACTCGATTCTTTTATTAACTCATTTTTTTATATTTTTTCAATGCTTTCAATTGTTAGCAGTTACTAAATCTACATAAATTCATTGCACAATATTCTGGGAGCTACCATGCTTACTTCCTGTCACTTAGACACAGGCCACCTACGTGTGGAGAAAACATCGATGAGTTGCATTATTTAGCTTCATAGTACAAGAAGAGGAAAAACTGTTTCACCCAACTGAAACAACTAATAGTATAAAAAGTATCAACTCTTGAGGTGATGCAAGCTGAGTTTATACTTTTTTTACTCAATGAAAATACTTGCATAAAACCTCGATAAAACTATAATTCTAGTATATAATGTAAATGATGGCACAGGCATCTATGTTAGTACAATAGGGAACTTACAATCCAGACTGAGCATGCTCAGATGCAAAGGACTATGGGATTATCTGTGGTTGTCATAATACGTAATCTGGAGCTACTGATAAAATAACCCCCCCTCCCCACAATGGTCAGAGTAATATGGCCGCTAATCGGCCATATTTGATTTACTCGCAAAAAGAAGAGGTTTGGTTGAAATTGGGTGGTGCATGACAGAGATATAAGGATGAACGCACGCGCACACACACACACACACACACACACACACACACACACACATACATACACACACACACACACACACACAGACGGATAGACGGAACCCAATGTATAAGCCTAAAGGTACAACTTAAAAGTATTTTAGTGAACAAGTGTATTTCTTTACCAAAATTTTATTGAAGTATTTATACATTTATACATGTATTTATACATTTTATTGAAGATCGCTTGTCTTCTAGTAAGCGTTACAGTAGTTTTAGTTTATGTCCATCTCGAGATCGTCTACAGTTAACTTTCTATGGTAGTAGCTATATCGTTTAATATACGGATTAAGCTTGTCTATAGTTAACTTTCCATGGTAGTAGATATATCGTTTAATACACGGATTAAGCTTGTCTATAGTTAACTTTCCATGGTAGTAGATATATCGTTTAATATACGGATTAAGCTTGTCTATAGTTAACTTTCCATGGTAGTAGATATATCGTTTAATATACGGATTAAGCTTGTCTATAGTTAACTTTCCATGGTAGTAGATATATCGTTTAATATACGGATTAAGCTTGTCTATAGTTAACTTTCCATGGTAGTAGATATATCGTTTAATACACGGATTAAGCTCATCTGACGTGTCATTAGACCAACTGGCTGCGACATACAACTCGGAATACAATGCATCAATACGCTATGTGTCACTCGGTAAACACAAAGACTGCAATACTTTGTCATTTCCTATATTTAAGTAATATGCAAATGTCATTAACTTTCGTGGCTTAGCACACTGACAGTACTATCGACTTTAAGATACAACATTTTTCCTTTAGTTCACGCACATCTTTCAATGATGAATCATTAGCCACAAAAATCAACTACAGCCCTCTTTTCTGTGCTGTGTCAACTCTCAGTTGAGCCACGAACTATTGTAGTCTGTAACTTGTATTCATCACTAGTGTAAGGTTTAGTCAATACAACTGTCTTATACTACATTGCGATTAAGAAAAAACAGTCCAACTAGACAGTTGCTTTCTTTAGCCTCTGACGACCAGCATATATATTGTATAAAATTACCAATACTCGTTGTGAGAACGAAATTCCTTACGAATGAATTAGACAATGAATTAATTCTGGAAACAAAATCGAT
Source organism: Glandiceps talaboti (assembly GCF_964340395.1). NCBI lineage: Eukaryota > Metazoa > Hemichordata > Enteropneusta > Spengelidae > Glandiceps > Glandiceps talaboti. Next base: position 1,268,203 of record NC_135569.1, read on the forward strand.
ATTTGAAGGAATAGGGCTATTACAAATAACTTATTGAAAACATGGCCCAACCTGTCGACTTTCTTTGTTTATCACATACCGATAGATTATACGTAATTGAACTTTTTGATCGACAATTTTTCGCCCCATTGCTTGTTCGTCATTCGGCCTTCGATTATAAAACTACTGTGAATTCACAATCGTCCGGGCAGACGCGAAAGTTAGAGGTTTTTGAGGATTAGAAACGATGGGAAAATAGTTTGTGATTGATTTATGTCTCGTAAAATATCTACCGGTGGTTCCTGTCAATCAAAATCACTTCAGTAAAGCCTAGGAATGCCGTATTTGACCTCGTGTGCTTGGTAGAGATTTGATGTTGACAAAGAGTGGCATTCTCCAGGGTGGCAGTAATCTTTGCTTGAATGTAGTTAGTTGGACGAACAATTTGGGGCGCGGGAATATAGTTATTGCCCCAGAGAGGTTAGGGCATAATCACTGTAGCACAGAATTCTGGGTGGTGTAGCTCAGAATTTTCGCTTGTAGTCAGTTGGACGAACAGGCGAGAATAGTTAATTTGCCAAGATACTTTAGGGCCTACATTTTCTATTTCCTGGGTGGCGTAGCACAGAATCTTTGCTTGAATGTGGTCAGTTGGATGGCGGGAACAGTAATTGTCTAGATATATTGGGTCCTAAACTTTTAGTTTTCTTCTCTAAGTAGTAGGGAGCTTGGCTTAAAGTGTTGTCAAGTTAAACGAGCAATTTTAGGGCGCCAAAACAATTATCGGCACTGAGAGGTTATGGCCTCACATCCTTTAATACTGGAGCAGTCTAACTGTCAATCTTTGCCCTCTAGAGTGACAGTGGGACTGATCAAATCGAATGACATTAAAGTGTCACAGTCTGTAACTCAGATATATATATATATATATATATATATATATATATATATATATATATATATATATATATATATATATATATATATATATATATATATATATTTTTTTTTTTTTTTTTTTTTTTTTTTGGGGGGGGAGGGGGGGGGGGCTAACACTATATACAAGGTACAAACCAAACATATAATACATTCTAAACTCCACTTAGTTAAAAAGCAAATTTTGAGTCGATACAGCATGAACGAGGTGATCAAAAACACACAAAGTGGTCTAATTCTTTTCATTTATACTGGAATACCTGCCAGATATACCACTGTTATACCATAAGTTATAGACAGTGTCCCTTTAAAGATACCATGGGGTATCTAAACGCCCTCAAACACATTCGATACCTGTACATGTTTATGAAATGGTAGATCCAGCAACGCAAAAGGGACTGGCTGTTTTGGGTGTAATGAAATATAGCTATCAAAACTGTTCTCATACCAGCAAATAATTTCGGAGATCAAATGAAAATAAAAGTAGAAAGTTAAGAATAGACAACAGGTTTGGATAACTAGAGAAGAGGGGAGTGTAAATTTGGAAGCGAAAAAAAAAACTCGGGTAGCTGACGAACTTTCGGATTTTTTCTTTTCGTATATCATTAAAGTACATTATATCAATATAATATTCATAAACGATATACATAATATTTTACGACAAAATATTCTCGGTGACAATTATTTTTTTGCGTCAAAAAATACAAGTCAGATAATGAATCTCAACAAAAATATGTTTAACTGTTTATTCGACTTCTCAATTGTCATTTTTGGATGTCTTCCAATATAAATAGAACTAAATAACAATATTCGTTTCAGGGAATCAAAAGTGGAAGGAGATTAGACCAATTCTTATGACCTTGTTAATAAATTAAGTCGAACACTGGGGGATTGGGGATAAATAAACCGCAAACATTAACTGTTTTCAAATTGAATAACTTTTAAATGGGCTTTTATATTTATGTATTGTATACTAAGCGTGTGATCACAGGAACTGTCACGCAGTCCTATAGACCTGGCCTAAAACGCGGACAAAAAAGGATTGAAAGACAACAAAGGCAAAATAAATGAAACTGGCACCGACAGGTTGCTTAATGGTCGTCCAATTTCTTGTTACTGGTTCTTGTTTGTTTTTTCTTTTGTTTTCTTTTGTCTAGTAGAAGAGTTCCGATGAATATTAGTGTATAGTTTCAGTTGTGTCGTCTTGAAGCTGTTTTTTCTTAGCTTCGACTTTTCAACAAAAGTCACAGCTATAATAATAGCAAGGTCTGGGAATCAGCTTGGTTGTAAGCTAAACGAAGGAAAATTGTTTTTCTTTGTTCGGACGATTTACCAGAGCTGATTGTTGCACATGTATAGGTAAATGAACAAAAAACATCAAAATAATGTGTGTACAGGTGTCCGACTTAAATTGCGAAACAAGTTTTAATTGTATCGAATCTAAAGTCAACAATTGATATTTCAAACACGTCTTTCTAATTTCACAGGAATGCCAAAAATGTTGGCAAGAAATTCTTCATCCGTCGGATTGATGTGAAATTCTGACGACAGTGTTTTATGAAGGTGGAAGTGACAACACCCCGCAAATCAAATTTCATAATATCAATTAATTCAAATACCAAAGTTATACGTTAAGACTTCTACACCTGAATAATACTTTGCATAACAAAGACAGTAAAACCTTTGTACTCAAAGAAAGACCATTTATTTTCGCGCCAAAAATGTTATCTAAATTTATGTTTTCTGTAACATTTGGGCATAAGTTGGCCTTTGAAATTATAGTCATAGAAATAATACTTATTTGAGAATTGTGTTACTCTCCCGTCAAAATTATTTGACAAAAATTCTTGATTGTCTGTAATTTTTGTAACGTCTAAACTTTCTTTTAGACTGGAATCATAGAAATAATACTTATTTGTGAATTGATGATAAAACTGTGTTACTTTTCTGCAAAATTTCTTGTTTTTCTGTAATTTTTTAACATATCTCAGACTAATTTAAACCTGTAATCATAGTGGTAATAATTTCCAATGAATTTCTGATAGTTTGGAGTGTTGCTCTACCCTCAGAATTATTTGATATGCCACAGATCTAAAATACATACACAGTCTAACGTTTCAAATACATCGTATATGACCGAATAAAAAAATATGCAAATACTCGTTCCAAAAATGTGAACCGTCTCCGGAACCCCCTCCCTATCTACCACATGTAGTCCACATCACCATATGGGGTGACTCAAAACTGACCAGTCATTCAAACTGATAGGTTGAGATTAAAAAACAAAACAATACTAATTTTGTTCAATAGTGTTACACCAGTATTTCCATTGCTTGTTCTATCGCTTTACAAGTTGCTTTATTTGCACTGTTTTGTTAGTTGTGTGATTTCACTATTACATTGTTACATTCCAAAGGAATGCTTATTGAACTCTGACAATGCAATGATCTATAGCAACAATGACGCAATTTGATAATATGGGATTTTGTACCATCTTCAGCAGTTTTCAATCAGTTGATTGTTCACTTCGTAGTACAAAACGGCGACCACGTACCGAATCAAATATCTACGCCCTCCATAAGTATTGACTGTTATGATAAAGATATATGCATATTAATTTATCATTTGCATACATGGTGGTCTTTGCTAACCAGGTTATATCTTAGGAATGCAAGCTTTAAATTTCATGTAACTAGGAAAGACTCCGTTGATAACAAAGCCAGACAAAATTAATACCCATGGCTGGATCATTTTGCTGAGATGGACGGACGGACGAACGGATGCCGCACAGACGTATGGATGTACGAACGCCAGACAGATGTGCGAACGAACGGTGGACAAACAAAAAGACAGACAGACAGACAGACAGACAGACGGACGGACGGAGACAGACAGACAGACAGACGGGCGGATGGAGAGACAGACAGACAGACAGACAGACAGACAGACAGACAGACAGACAGACAGACAGACAGACAGACAGACAGACAGACAGACAGACAGACAGACAGACAGACATTCTTTACCATGTCGACAAGAGTCCTGAGCCTTCAACTAAATACATGTATATACAGCTATTGTGTTTATAGAGCCCTACACAAGCAATGTGATTGAAACCATGTCCTGTTCCAGTGTTTGGAGAAACATAAAGCTATCGCCATATTAGAAATCGAAACTTTAACGTGTCACCAAACGATAATAACCATAATTGTATCGATTCCCTCCTTAATAAACTTCAAATTTACCCAACGTTGAACAAATATTTTCCCATTACACGGCCCTTTCTTCCCATAGAAATAGTTGTCCATGGTTTGCCATGCTTACAGAGTACACAGATTAGGCAATGCTACGACACACGATCACTCTACTATATGGGCTTTGTGTGGCGGTATGTTTTTACTGTGGTCACATCAGATATACTATAGTATAGAGAGTGCTCAACGACCCATTTATAGTGACAATGATTTCAACAGTGGTGCAAACACCGTAGCACACAAACTACAAGTGAAACATTAGTATTGTTCTGCTTTAGCTTTTTTGTGTGTACTGTTTGTTCTGTTGTTAGTTTATGTTGTATGTAGTATATATACGTTAAGTTCACCCGTCTTCAACAAATAAGTGATCATTTAGACTAAATAACTTCTGCTGTGTGTATTCTCGAGTTCTATATACGTTAACGCAGAATACGCCTAGGAGATAACTTATTCTATTACTTTGTTCAAGAAAATACCAATCTATTCTCAGCTAAAATCAATAACAAACAATCTGGGGTCACCGTGTATACACTTTTGAAATAGAAATCAAAATCATATCAAAATCTATAGTCATTTTAGAATCCAACATGGCCGCCGAATACTGTGTTAAGTTTATTGGGAAACAAATGATTGGCGATTTTCTTGAAAAAAAGACGGTAAACCCATAGATTCTTTTATTATTTCAAAAGGACCAGGAACAAGACAAAATTTGGAGGAAGCTTGATTTTCAGGGAAATTTGTTCCGGAGGTGTATTACACCTTAAGTTCAGTCTGTGTGTATTATCAATTTCGTATACCTTTCATTCAACAAATAAGTTTCCAAATTTACCCCCATAACATGTGTACTGATGAGACCATGTCATTCCCAAATATTGTTGATTAATAATATTCAGTAACATCACTGCCCTTCTCCCCTATACTTAACGAAAATGATATTCGTGTGATTTGTTTTGTAATTCAGAGATTTTAAAAGTGTCTCTATTTATATTGATGGAGTTGATTTTAATAAAAAAACAAACTCCAAAATAAATATTGTCCGGATATGTTGTGTCCCTTCATGTAATAAATATTACACCACACCCAAGCCAAGTTGAAGGCACGTGAACCAAAAATTTGGGATTAATATAGTAGTCGTTTGACGTCACTACGTTGTCAGTTTACGTCATTTGTTCTGGGGTACTCTATATATTCGTCATAACGTTCAGAGTCGCCACCATTTCTCCTATTTATTTAGATTAAGCGTCAGCAGATTTAGTTATAATATATTTCTACATTCAGCCCGGAAATCCCTCGTCTTCAACTCGTAGTGACAAGTTCCCCTATGGCACTTATATTTTCCTCCTCTAACCGAAGAAAAATATTGGGGAATACTGTCTCATTACCCTGTGATATTTTACTAATTACTTAGTAAGTCTGTCGGTGTGTAAAACTAAAACTCTAGTCGTGCCTTTGCAATGCACAGCAAAATGGGAAAAGACGTGGGCGGAGGTTGGCAGTATTAAAAGACCGGACTTACCCTTCGCCCAGCTTCGTTGTTATGTAAGTTCATCAGATTCCTGGTTCTTGAGACCCTCCTCGCTCGCCTCTCTCTTGCATCAACAAATTGTTTTGTAAACTGGTTACCATAGTCAACATTGTCTGAGCAACCTGACCATTGGAATCCAGGGTTACTTTTCTTTTCACTCCTGTCACAACCACACACCTGAAGCTCGCCACTACTGCACGCCGTCGTCACCGCGTGGGAGACACCGGCTGAGGATATGGCATGGACAAAAGCAGCTTCTCTAGTACCTGATGATAAAACAAATTACATTAATTCATTTCCCTAAACATTTTTGTTTACAGACAGACAGACAGACAGACAGACAGACAGACAGACAGACAGACAGACAGACAGACAGACAGACAGACAGACTTGGTCTGTGTACAAGGTATATACTAGACACTTGGTCTGTGTGCAAGGTATATACAAGACACTTGGTCTGTGTGCAAGGTATATACAAGACACTTGGTCTGTGTGCAAGGTATACACAAGACACTTGGTCTGTGTGCAAGGTATACACAAGACACTTGGTCTGTGTACAAGGTATACAAGACACTTGGTCTGTGTGCAAGGTATATACAAGACACTTGGTCTGTGTGCAAGGTATATACAAGACACTTGGTCTGTGTGCAAGGTATATACAAGACACTTGGTCTGTGTGCAAGGTATATACAAGACACTTGGTCTGTGTACAAGGTATACACAAGACACTTGGTCTGTGTACAAGGTATATACAAGACACTTGGTCTGTGTACAAGGTATATACAAGACACTTGGTCTGTGTACAAGGTATATACAAGACACTTGGTCTGTGTACAAGGTATATACAAGACACTTGGTCTGTGTACAAGGTGATAAAAGGAAGACTGATGTCATTCAATCTATTCCTGATAGGAAATCGACATGAGCTGTATATTTCTAATACACGTGTACATTTCAGTCAGTCAATCAATCAGTCATGCATATGTCAGTCCTCACCCTCCATCACCCCTTCACCCAAATGTGGGGTGAATCACGGAGTAAATAGCACTATCATATGACCCAAATGCTATTGGTAAAATATGACACTTTCAAGAAACAATATTTGAATGAAAAACTGGCACATGCAGTAGTAAAGTTATACACTTGCCAGTGGATACAGGGGTTAGTATGCTATTTGTAAATATTAATAATAGGTAAACATAAAAAATTGTGTATTGTGTGTGTAAAGCTTTTGAATATGAAAAATAGAAATGTTTTCAAAACTAAATAAACTTTAAACTTTGTAATGAATGAAAATGTTCCAACGCCTGTCTGGCATATCAGCAAATAATTGCATTCCACTGGGAAATGGCAGTGATGCATGTGTTATGGGTGATACATTGAGGGTGTTAGTAAAATGAAAGAGATTATAAGTTATAGAAAACCCCCGTCTTATATGTAACGAGAAGAAAGTAAAACTGTATTTGGTACCTTTAAAGCTGAAAAAGTTCGCAATTTGATGTTATTGTTGTTGTTTACTTTGCTTGTTTATTTTGTACAAATGTGAACGATTACGCGTGACCTAGAGCGATAGACTTCAACGTCTCAAATATAAATATAAACAAAATTTAATCTTTATTTGCCAAAATGCGCTTTAGTGAGAGAGAATATTGGTTACAGAAGTAGATGGTTCGTTGTCGTAAAACTGCCATAAAAGTGAACTTGGTAGAATGGCAGAACTATTAGATGATCTGCGTAACCTTTTTAGTTGACGAACGTGGCAATGGGCACGAGATTTGAACACTGATACCCATTCTCTGGAGGCACACATGAATGAAGTTTGGCATACATTTCCAGGCTCTATTCCTTTCCTTTAGAACACGTAGAATAGATTCATGAAATATTCATGGCCACTTAATCTTGAAGACGAAGCTGTTTTTGTAAGAAAGCGCACACCTATATCGATTTCAACACCGTATTGTAATACTGACATCTACACGACTCAAAGGGGTATACGGCAGCGTGAGAACAATTTCTTAGGTTTCCGGTCATGTCATCGAGAAAGAGAAAGTCTGCAAAGTTAAGTGCACTGGCCGGTAACTTGGAGAGGCGGAAATTGCAGACAGTAATTACATAAAATAAGGAAACTTTGTATCCCCGGACTGCCATTAATTCATTCAAATTGATACAACATCTATTAAAGGAGATCACACGACAAGGATGATACAAGGTGTACAGGAATGGGACCCCCCCCCCCACCCCGGTCTGTGTTCGGTGTGGGGGGCGATATTTTTATGACGGAACGTAAACAGCCCAAGATTTACAACCGGAGAATAAACAAATAAACACAACTAAAAGTAAAAGCAAAAATAGTATCGGTGTGTGATGTTACCTGGGTTAGTAGAGACTGAATAGGGATATTTGAGATTGCATTTGTTTCTTTTCTGTTTATCCGACTCAATCACCTCGTTCAAAGATAGTGTTTTCCTTCGTTAGTACCGATGATTGAAAACTTCACTTGAAATGTGACAGGTGAATTTTTTTAGGAACGAGGTCGTTCCCCAAAAAAGTTAATGTGACGAAATATTGATCCGTACACGTTTGGGTGTCTAATAATACTGACTGTGTATATAAAAGGTTTTTTTTTTATTAACGTTAGTTTGAAGTTCGTCCTAAAACCCCGCTTTAGAGTAAGTGTACCCAATATCTGCCAAAATAATATGTTAAAGTTGCAAAATGGATGAAAACGGATATTTATTTTGGACTTGTAATCAACAAAACATTTTATTTGTGTTTTTCTATATGAAAAACAACATACAACAACAATTACCAAATAGACTAAGTAAGTGTTTGTAACTCAATAAATTGCAAAAAACAACAACACACCTTTAAAATGTGTGAGAAGTTTGTTATTGTATATACATACAGGAAGTCATTTGTAAAGAAACGTGATAAACAAGTCCACACTGCGTCATGTCCAGTCTGCGCATGCATCTGTTGTTTCATATATTCTGAAACATCACAATGCATAAACATTTTGATTACTCGGTTTTACAAATCACTTCCTGAACGTATTATAACAAAACTTCACACATTTGTTTTCAGGGGTTTTTTTGTAATTGAGTTAGTTACACACTCGGACTGGGATTAAAGTGGCCATATGGATGAGAATTTGGTATTTATTTTGGATTTTTATTTGATAAAAGAGCTTCACTGTGTTTTTCTACTTGAAAAAATAATGTGAAATAACATATACCAAGTCCATGTTCACATCTCAATAAACAGCAAAACACTAAACAATGTGTAAAATGTTTGTTATTGTACGTACAATAACAAACTTTTTACACTTTTTGCATCTTTTTGCAATGTATTGAGTTATGAACATGGACTTGGTATATGTTCTTTCGCTTTATTTGTTCAAATAGAAAAACACAGTGAAGCTGTTTTATCAAATAAAAATCCAAAATAAATACCAAATTCTCATCCATATGGCCACTTTAATGCTTAGTTTCTCAAAGTGGTTGAATGTGGATTTCCTAAGTAGTTTCTTTAACGTTCTGATTTATTATAATTATATAGTTTCGGACATCACCTGAAAAGTTTGTTTGTTGTACAAGTTGACATAACTAGATCTTAAACCATAGACCCTACACCACACACTTGGTGTAGGGTCTATGCTTAAACGTGCTTTAAGTTTTATCTCAAATGCTATCTCTCACATAGATATACATATACGATGCAAAATATGATCTAGAGTAACTATTGAAGTACTGTGGGTTATATTTCTTGGTTCATGTAACCATAAACTGTGTATATGTCAACAGAGTAAACGCAACGCTAAGCTTGCTGGCGTTGTATATTTTTTTGACAAATAATACATTGTACATTTCACTAAGTGTCCTTGGTTTCTTTCACATAATGTTATTTACTAGTTTGGATGCCAGCGTGGTGTGGTGTAAATCGTAACGATAATTGTTTATAAAAACGTATTGAGACATCTTTTTATTCCCCCCCCCCTATGGTTTTACAAATAACATAGCCTAAAATCCCTAGTGTGTTTTCCTTCTCCCTACAACTTTACATAACGCATGTATAGCAAGAAATCCATAGCCTGTTTGTAATATGCTGAGACAAGTTTTTTTATTTCTCCCCAATGAATTTACCAAAAAGTACAGTCTTAAATCTATGCCGTCATGTTGTAGAAACGTGACATGTGTTGGATATGGCATACTTTCCAGACACCCAAACGTGTGCCATAAATGTGTCGACAATAAAACGAACGTACTACAAGTCATCACATTGACCTTTAGATAACGTCATCGCGAGTCCAAAAACGTCACAGTGCCAAAGTAGTTTATTGGAACGTTCATTCGAATTATGCCGGCTTTAAAACATTTACAGACATTACGAGGTTCTCACGACTTGAATGATACACCGGCAGGGTATTGCGATGAACCAAAATATTTGCTACTCATGAGAACCCAAAAATATGTTATAACGAATAAAATATTTTCTCTGAGTAGTTATGGACCCATCAAATCATCAACTACACCTCCACATCCACACCCACTCTCAAAAAGTTAAATTGGTTGTATTCATCGTATATAAATTTAACCTATTAAAGGCCTGTGATTTAATCACAGGTTTTGGCATTAGTGTTATCTTATCAGTGGAGTAATGTAGATTACACATGGCCATTCTTTTGTCACAAGTTGTGAACCAACATTTTCCAGACTATTGTTTTTCAAATCTAGATTTTAATCCAAATCAGAAGTGAGATTTTAAACGTTGAGTGGAACAGTGGAATAAGTTAATAATCATTACAGAGTTATTCCGATTTTCTTTGTTAATTCACAGTATATAGTGTCTCTTTTAGTGAAAGGTTTACTCCTAAACACATTCAACTATAACACCTTTCTTAGAATGGTACCAAAACTAATCAGTACAGTTCACAGTCAGAATGTTCGTCAAAATGCGGTTAAGTTTCGAGTGCGTTTTTGAAGTCATTTAGTGAAAGGATCAGACACTTAAAATAAAATTTCTTGGAATAGTATAAAAATCATCATTATGAAAATGTTCTTTAGATTTTCTTTGGTCGAATAGTGGATATGTCTACTAGGCAGAATGTATTTTATTCCAATGAAGTCGCCGTGTATCTTTACTGTCTCTCTTAGTGAAAAGGTTAAATCCTTCAACTGCACTAAAGCTGTCTACTTTATGAGAAAACTAGTCGAGGCATAAAAGTATTCAATTTCTATGTAAATAACAGACTCAAGCAATGACATAGCTTAGAGTCAAAAACTGTACATAACGTGCGTGCCTTTCACTGCATGTCAAATGGTGTCACCATGTGACAGGTCTGTAAGGTTGTTTTTTGCCTTATCTGCCCCCGTTGAATTAGGCAAGTACGGTTGTCATGGTTACACCATGGAAATTCTATGGTGAGAAAAATTGGGGGTAATTTGGTATTTACATGACGTAGGACTAAGTGACCCGTATCATAGACTGATAATCTATTCAGACCTAGGACTGATTTTATTAGCAGAAATTGTGGGGTTTTCCCAAAATAATGAAATAGTCATTCCCAATGATAAATCTTGTCTCCGGCAGTGATGATTTCACTAATTTGTAGTTATATTGTTACATTGACTGGTCGATAACCGCTGTAATAATTCACTGTTCAATAATCAACCACATAGATAACGTGTTGTAGTCTTTGTAGCAAGCCTAAGGAATACTTTCGAATTGGCTACCTAGTACCTACCTAACTACATAACTACCAACCTGCCTACCTACCTACCTACCTACCAACCTACCTACCTACATAACTACCTACCAACCTACCTACCTACATACCTACCTACCTACATACATACATACCTACCTACCCATACCTACCTACACACCTACCTACCTACCTACCTACCTACATACATACACACCTACTTATAGCTACCTACCTACCTACCTACCTACCTACCTACCTACCTACATACATACATACATACATACATACATACATACATACATTACAATTGTTATCTGTGAAACACTATTCAAAACTATATAATCTATTCTAGCCTGATACTATGGTTATGGTTTTTTACTTTGTTACTTTAACGGTGTCGTTTTCGTTTTTCACACGAAAGTTCCTCTCAAAGAATCACTATTTCATCTTAGCAGGGTAGAGTGTCTTTTACATTAGTGTTTGTTCAGAGGAACGATCAATGTGTAATTGGTGTAATTAATGTCAATTTCCATGAAAGTGATACTCGTAGACCTATCGAACTAAATGATGTCTAAAAACGGCGTTTCTTTGATATTGAGTCAACCAAGGCCAGTCTATGCTAAAAATAGTCTTTCTAGAATATAAAAGCAATTGCAAAGAACAGAGTAAAAGTTTTAGCTTAAATAATACCTTTGTGGGTAGCCACCACGACGAAGCTAACTACAAAACGGAGATTAAGATCACAGGCCATCGGCGAGACAGTCTATGATATTCGTTGAAACGATTGAATGTTTTCCTTCCGGTATGAAATTCAATGAATCTACTGGCTTTTCTTGATTTCAACGCCGTGGCAGTGAGGTGCAAAACTTGTATAGTCAAGGCCCCATTTCTCACGCTCTCTCTCCCCCACCTTACGAAGACTTTGTACCAACATAATCTGAAACATCCCACGGGCTTTTCGCACATGTGTGGATATACGTATGAATTGAAAGGCTTTGAATATGTCTCTGGAGGCGATTTCTTTTTACATTTCGAAAGGAGAGAACGAAGAAGACTGTGAGGGCTCGATTTTGTGACAAGATTCAGTCGTGTCGTCGTGGTAACTTATCGGCTAGCTTGACGTTAGCACATTTTACCAAATACCATGGATGCGTAACACCAGTAGCATTAGAACTAAATTGATCGCTGAGTCACAAATCGTCTCGACGTACGTGCCAACAATTTAAAACCACAGCCGCCTGCATGTTCAACTTAGAACCCGTGTGTACATTCTAAGACCAAGCCCTTCACCTTTTGTTAAAACTGGACAGCGTGGATGCCAGGGTATGGGCGTATGGGGTGTTGAGAAATGACCGTTCCTGCATTTAAATGATCGAAAAAATAATATATGTAATATGAATTGTTCCAAAATATGAGGTTGCCAAGGCGATTTGACGTAAAGCAAAGTATACCATGTGATTTAACTTCTGTTCAGTGTAAAACATGGCAGAACGGCTTGAAACTAAGTTAACGGTGTGTATTTCAAGGATCGTAAGTTTACAAGTTTATTTATGTCGGTACCTTTAGCTTACTCAGTTTTTGTTACTTTTAGTAACTATTGTACACAGGTAGGGTATGTTATGGTGGATCGACATTTGAAATGTTCGTAGTAGTACAAAGGTTTGTATAGCTGGGTCCTAGTATTTCGCACATCACACAAATGACAGTGCTTGGTAAAGAAAACTCGCATAGGATCAATGTCTGTCGATTTCGATAATGCGTGGTAAGCCACAAAAGAGTATGTGCGAATCAGCAACTCAACACGGGTGTTAATTAGATTACATTAGCATGGCGAACGATTGTCGTAACTTAGCCACTTCAATTTCTTTTCAGTATTTTCGCTGTTGTAACGTTTCAAGTAGAAGCTGTGTTATTCGAGCATCTGTAGTGTTCGGCCTACCACAGAGCCAGAGAGAAACCTCGAGACACAAACGTAGCTACATTACCAATGTTCCGTTGTTGTCTTTCAAAGTTTTAGTAATTCCCATGCCCTCAGCTAACACACTTGACTACCTTCAACAAATACTAGAAGTGCTGGATTTACAGGACCAATGTTTCCGTCTCATTGGGTTTCACAGCACCTCCCACACCCCGGCTTACCATCATAAATAAACACACTTGGATTAGCGTGGTCGAATTTCACATGCCGATCTCAGGTATACTCAATTTCAAAGTCCTACGTAAATGGCGAGCAACCTTAATTCTCTATTCAGCAACTCCCACTGACGGCCTTGTAGTTCCGACTTTATTAGATACCAAAAACAGTCATGTTTGTATTTGGAATTAGGAAACTTGTACTCTGCCCCTTGGATGGTATGGATCCTCTGACTAGTGTTATTAAATCGAAGTTTACAATTTTAATGTTTCGGTCTGTTGCGTCCGACTTGGCAAGTTACCTTCTATACGGTGGTAGGGCCTATACTAATCATTTCAATTCTGATGACAAGTGTATGATTTGCGAAGACCAACCGCAACGTCTGTCTACCTATGCGTACGACGATGCCGAACCCCCATGTAACAACGAACTAACCAATGTGTTTACATGTGACCTACTGTAATGAAAAATTTACTCCGTTCGGCACCTTGATTCGTGATCGATCGTACTTTTGTATCCATTCTACGCACGATCATGCAAATATAAATAAGTATTTAGCCAAGCAAAGGCCGCTGTAAGACCCCCCACCAGTAAACACAGAAAATCTCATCAAACTATAGTTGGTAATCCTGTAATCGTTCTCACCTGTAGATAATTTGATATCAACCCATACATACAAATCGTCGTGATATCGCAGCTTCCCGTACTGTATATCATTAACATGGATACCACTGGCACGTAAAGTCACACCACATTCCTTCAGACGTTGGTTCAGATTTTATGTATCAATTTTTTTGACATTTTTTAATTTCGTCGGCTGATTTTTTAAAGCGGAAAATATACTGCCTATGACAGTCGGCTGTCTACGCTACAAATCATCTGAGAAGAAAAGAATTACGTTCACGGTATTGATAAATGTCTCCCGGTCACGCTTGTGTGAATGCCTGCCAATCATGGCGACAGACCACGCTTACAAAGCACGGCATCACAGTCTGTTTAGATCTTACAGTAAGTTTTTACTACTTTTAATCTGTACTCCAATCTCGCGTGGTTTAACCGTCATCTTTACAAAGTCGTACATATTTGCACCAGACACGTAGGCGTATTTATTAACTTATCTTAACAAAAAATGTGCTATGGTGTCTTAAATGCGCAACCTACCTTGTTCGAGAATTTTACCAAAAACTGGACCTCCTGTGCTGTCAACAGTTGAACAATTCCACCGGCGATTCCGAAACTGGAACTGACACTCGTCAATAGCCATGCTAGCACCGGTCGCCACACTGTCCATAACTTCAACATTGACTTTACAAATTTGGACCTGACGAGCTATAAGACCAGGTAGCTTCTCACATGTTTCAGCTTCGTCAATCGTCTGTATTCCAAGTGCGCTTGTGCCAACACGGAATATTGCTCTGTAGACGAGAGAGAGAGAGAGAGAGAGAGAGAGAGAGAGAGAGAGAGAGAGAGAGAGAGAGAGAGAGAGAGAGAGAGAGAGAGAGAGAGAGAGAGAGAGAGAGAGAGAGAGAGAGAGAGAGAGAGAGAGAGAGAGAGAGAGAGAGAGAGAGAGATTGTCAGTCTTGCTACATATGTTATTGACATTTTAATCTCGAAGAAAATTGTGTATGAAATAACTCATGGGATTATGTTGGGAAACCTTGCCCGAGAGGGCCCTCCGTGACGCGGTATCGTATTGTTATTTTATTATAACGCACCTAATTCTCTGGAGAATTAACAACAAGAATGGGGGCCTGGATGTAAAATCGATAGATGTGAGATTTATTCGTTCGGTTTAGACAGAGAAACAATGACGTTGGAGAGCCACACACCATCAGCAACTGTATCAACGACTAGAGTTGGCCATATTCGTAATGAGAGGTCAGTACAGTGTCGTAAAACTGATAATACGATGAGTGTACTATGCCACACTAGATTCATGGTAAAAGTAATACCGTAAATTGTCCAATTGGTTCCCAAGAAACTAAAGTAACATACACATGATTTCAAAACTGATGCTAAAAATACTATTTAGAAAATGATTGCGGTAATAAAATGTGTACTTACAACCACCCAGAACTTGCTGAACTCACACATATGTGTGTATAGATGGTGAGAAGAATTAATAGCTCCATTCCGAAGTACTTTAACGTGACCATGGTCCCCACAATAGTTAAGTACACTCGTAGTTCCTGGTTGTTATACTGGAGTAATATTTTCCCTTGTTAGCAAAACGTTGAGAATTTTTTTTCTATAACACTCTTTTTATCCGCCGTGTGTGCCTACTTGTGCGTTCACTCCACGCTCTATGGCCGATCGAACTACGCTACATGCTCTATGATTTCCTTGGTTGCCCGCCGAAAATGAATCGTCTGGAAGCAGCTTCGATACTTAATTAGAAGACCATCACAGTGCTACAAGTGGCAAAGAAGTCGTCGGTACGCGGTGTGTCTGACGTTATTAGAGACGAGCACGCTATACAAACACGAATAAACAGCTCCCGCTTGTCAATCAAAGTTGTATAATCGAATCTTAAGAGAGCCCAATAACACTTCCACGGTGAATCTAGTAGTAGTGCAGGTGATCTTACTGGGTTATCACCTTTTTTAACCAACTGTGTGTCACTACGAACCGGGGGTTCTCACCGCCTTGTCAACAAGCGAGCCGTACTGTTCCGTGTCGATGGTTGCAGAGAACTAAACGATACAGCGAGTAGAGTGCCACTATGTATTGGGAAGGCTTGAATAGAATTAGCGATACTCATACATGGCAAGGGACCGCCCCATTTTGTGTGCTCAACGCTTACTATTCAAATGAAGATATCCCACTAAAGCAGCGCTACATACACGTTACTTGTGAATGTTGAGAAGCAACCCATTCACTAGCACTGCACTCGAACAAAAGTGTTAGTAGTGGTATTATGTTCTATGTGGGTATTAATGTCATTGAGCCGCAATTGAAATTTGTAAACAGTGCCTCACTTGAAAAAAGCGATTACACACCAAGGTATACACAGGGGTTTGTATGATGATTAAGGTGATACCTCGTTGCTATTGTTTGAGACATCCTTGAGTAGATCAAGTACTGTCATCGATCTCCCGTTGTCAAAACTTTTCTTTCTGGCTCATCTAATTATCATTAAGTTGAGTCTATACTGGTTTGTCATTGTTTTGCAGACTTCGTCCCCACTCACCAAAAAAAAGTTACATACTACGATCTGGTCTTACCTGGTGCACGAACTCTAATCAGCCGCTGGACGCTTGTAAAAGATCGAAATATCTCCTGAATGTGACTGCTTCATTAACTCTAGACTCCTTTCAATTTTGCACTTGAAAATCGTGTTAGTTGGTTGTAGTAAAAAGCTTCGATGGTTCATAATACACTGAAGATATACATTTTGACACTGTATTAGCCGTGATTATGCCATTGGAACTTTGTGAACATTATGCACAAGAAACCATGAAGGAAAATGAAGAGAAAGGCGAACATTTTTGCAAATTTTATTGAAATTATACGATTTTAAAAAATGCCGACTTGTAATATGGGTGAACATGAAGAGGACACATAGATGACTGTCATTGTATGATTTATAGAGTACCCACATCAATGTATGAACCTATACCAAGCCATAGTTTATCCTTGAACTAGGTTTAGGTTGGACGAAAGACATTTTTTGCCAACCTGCCAAGTTGCAATTTCATTGGTTGTTACATAGATATTTACAATAGAGCAATATATACACCCGTATATACTACTCTCAAACACGATGCCTTGCTTCTGTTAGTAGAAGCACTTAGGACCAAGTTGTTGATCACACCATTAGGAGTGCGAAGACCGCCAGTCACTTACGCGGTGGACGGTTTTTAACAACCCAGTGAGTTCAAACGGCATGCGAAATGTATGGAACCAGGAGTTAATTACGATAAAACTGCATAAATTATTCAAGATGTTATCACCTTATTCACTGTCAAAGGAAATGGCGAAACTGGATGAAGCATGATTCATTCGACGAAAAAAGTAGTTGGTCGTAAATTATCCCTCAATATACATCCTGAACATGATACGTCAGGTCTTCTCCGCCACATCCACCCACTCTAACTAAACAACGACATATTTATGTTTTAAAAAACTCACTTATAAAAAATTTTAAAGCCAAGTTTTACTGCCTTTGCTAGGACAACAATACGCATTGTAGTTTAAGGTCCTACAAACAAAAGCCTGGCTGTCATTAACGAGTCTGACCAATGCACACTGGAACAAGACAACGAAACAGATTTGATTAAATGCAACCATCGGAGATTGAAAAGCCAAATAAAGTGTTAACTACATTAGCTTTTAAACCTGTACTTTCTGACACCTTTAAGAAATTCTTGACATATTTCACGATGGAATTACACCAGGACAATCACGACAATTTGTTTGCATATTCATACACGCGGTTGCTATGATTTTCACGGATACTTCGATAGCATACCTTGCAACTCTTGGAGTGTCACCGATCAAAACCGATTACTGACACACTTGTTAAAACATGAAAGTAATAATTGCTTCGTCAGTACTTTGTATTGAAACAGAAAAATAACCCGCACATAATGCCCTGATTGTCTTTTCCCTCAAAGTAAGAAATGTGACAATGAATGCATATCTCTAAACAGAATTATTGAACAAGTGAAAGTCATGGTAATTTCAAGTCAAAATAACTAAGTTACATAAAATTTCAACTCGCGCTGAGGTTGTTGACCTGACAGTGTGATTGAAGAGTCTGCCATCCGATGAAAAATTGATCTTTTCTACCGAAAATACTATACACGTGCCTAATTTTCTTCTAAGTTAACTTGACCAACTTGACAACACAAACACGTACATTCCAAGAGTGTTAACGTCCGTATGAATAACAGTAACAAATTGGATAAGATTCCTGTTTGTAAAGTGACAATTCGTTAGTTTTCAATGTCTGACCGGGTTACTAGAGATGTAACCTATAAAATTCATCAACGCTAAGGTTTTAATATCTTAATTAGACGACGGTTTTGTCAAGTTGTACGTCTTAACTGTAAATAATGATCAAAGATATATTCAACACTTATTGATGGTTTAAGACCAGTGTTCCAGTTTTATAAGGCCAAAAAAGAATTGTTTCCGGTCAGGACAGTTTGTCTAAGATGGTGCGACGACGTAAACTAGTCACCCAATCTACTATTTATGGCAGTTACTGTTCTTTATATTTACTTTTTTAGAGCAAGTGTGTATAGTGGGACAGATGTCATTTGCTTGTTCATGTTCATTTGTCTCTCTGCAGTTGTCTTCACTAAAATAGGGAGGGTTATTTTTGTGTTTCCTCACGGCTCTGCAGACTGCATGGGCTGGACAAACACACACACATACACACACACACACACACACACACACACACATAGACAGACAGACAGACAGACAGACAAAGCCCGACGCGGGGGTATTTAAGTGATGCGCTCGCTGATCAAAAACATTTTTTTTGACTAATGATGTTGGACGATGAATTCATCATATCATGTAATTCACCTAGTCTGGCTCCGGCTATATTGACGTTTATAGAACTTTCCACCTACATTCCAAAACAGAATGTGTATCGCGATAATATGTAACTCAAAAGGAACTTCTCGAGTTAACATTCTCACTGAACGATTAAGAACAAGAATTTCAATTCCAGGTTTTCGCATCTTGTCAGTGGACCCATAAGGATTACAAAGGACCGCTGACTTTTTTTTGTTCAGGATCAACTTTTTCTAGCTCTGCCAGACAACTTCCTAACTTATCCAAATTTGAATAATAATAATTATAATAATAATAATCCGAACCGAGCCTTTAAGATTGTCTAGAAATAGAGTTCCCTCTCTTTAAATATAAAAATGCTTTAATCAATTTTTACGTGTTGCCGAAGAAGTTTCAACTTTGACCCTGCCATAGATACAAGTACGCAATGACTGTCATGAAACAATAAAACCATATTGCTGAACACAGTGTGAAACGTATACACGTGTACTATAAACTTGTCTTAGATTTCACTTTCGTTTACGATTTGACCGTAAAAGGAATAGTATGGCCCTAGGGCGTTTCGTGGTTTTATTGCCAGGGAAGATTGGAGTGCATGGAATGCTATGTGTCAGTTATGAAGCGATCAATAAATCACTTCATCATTTGATTGATTAATCCATCCACCCATCCATCAATCAATCCATCCATCCATCCATCCATCCATCCATCCATCCATCCATCCACCCACCCATCCATCCATCCATCCATCCATCCATCCATCCATCCATCCATCCATCCATCCATCCACCCACCCACCCATCCATCAATCAATCAATCAATCAATCAATCAATCAGCCAACTGTTCTCAATAACTGTATACCTTGAAAAACAGATCACTGCATATATATATATATATATATATATGAATATAAGTGAAACGCTGAGTAACGACTTATTACATCCTTATTCTTTTTAATTAAGTATATAAGTATATATATATATATATATATATATATATATATATATATATATATATATATATATATATATATACAGGAGGGTAGGTACATACATACATACATACATACATACATACATACATACATACAGACAGACAGACAGACAGACAGACAGACAGACAGACAGACAGACAGACAGACAGACAGACATACATACATACATACATACATACATACATACATACATACATACATACATACATACATACATACATACATACATACATACAGCCATACATCAACCTCGGCATGTAACCAAACAATGTTGATTGATAAAGCGGTAAAACTATTTATCTCTCGATAAATGGATCACTACATTTGTCATAAATCAATAGAACCCGTGCTCCCACTGACACGTGACACATGCACTACCCAGTCTCTTGGTCACGAAACAGAAATTAACCAACACGGGGTGGGGATGGGGGGACATGGGGGGGGGGCTGTACGTGAATATATGTACTATTTGAAATTTGAAATTTGAAATTTATTACACCCGAAAAATATATACACAAACTTTGAAAGCAACGCATAGAACATTTCTGGTGAGGGTCATGGAAATAGTTCGTAGGAACTAATCAATGACATGTCATTGTACTATTATAATGACATGTGATCTGAAACTAAACGTCATCACAAAAACAATATAATCTTACTAACATTACTAAATTTTACTGTCTAACTCAACAGAAACTGAAATACAAATGTTACATTTTGATTTGTTGTTTTTTGCCGAATCATATACATTATATATAGGCGTATATACGATTGGCGGCGCACAGAAGATATAGCTATGTTTGTCAAGCCAGACGATAAGGATTGTAAGATTTTTGTTGAGCTAGACGCTACAACGTAGCAAAATTAGAATATGATATTAATGTCCAGCCAAACGATACAATGTAGCAATATATATTCTGTATGAGTAAATTTTTGATTGAGCCAGTCGATGAAATATAGCAATATTCTGAATGAGTAGATTTTTTATGAGTACATTTTTTGTTGAGCCAGACTATAAAGTAAATTTTTTGTTGAGCCAGTCGTTAAAGTGTAGCCACATTTTTCCCACATTAACTGGTTTCCATTGTAATGTCAGCAAACAGAGTCGTAGATTTTAACATTGACTTGTCCTACACCAACTGAAGTAAGTTTACAACAAATATCAACTCCGAACCATGTGCTTGTAGACACGCCATTTCGAAATGGATAGTGGACGAAAAACTGTAACTATTCAAACGGCACCATAAAGAGAGTATAACACTTATGAAATGAGGATATCAAATTAGAGGTATAAACATTTATGCACTAAATAGCTATTTCAACACACTGCATTTTTCATTTGGTAGATATTATATGTTGCAACAAACGACTATAACTCCTTACATCTATGAGGCTGTTAAGTTAATTTTTTATCAGCGTTAGGTATAACTTCAGCTGACTTGACGACAGAAATAACATTTTAATGAGAAATTGGAATTTTTTTTCCATCGCGTTACTTTGGATGACATGATGACAGTTACGTCTGTTGCATAGTATAGAGTCGAGTAACATAAATTACAAATTACGATAACCAAAGTGATGTGACACACTTTTTAAATGAGGCACAGTTCAGTGTAAAAAAAGGCAAAAACAATCCACTAAACTCGAAGGAATCCTAGCAAAACCGAATAAATCCTAACAATTTCGTCGATACACACCACGCAGTAAAGCTTGATACTTAGATGTTATTCCCAATATTTTTCTTAGTTCAGCCAAGTAAAATACGAGTGACCTAAGGGGCCTTTGTCACTACGAGTCGATAGACGAGTAATGACAACCCTTAGGTGACAAACATTTTCCGGCTGAATGAAGAAAATTACATGGTGAATAACATAATTATACCAGCGCCAGTAATATCAAAGAGAAGTCGGGACTCCGTTCAAATTAGTCACTTTTTCAGGGTAAAATCCTTAAAACAGAGACCGACTTTTCATCTGAAAATTCCCTAATCATGGGGAAAATGTGAAATATCGTCAGCTAGTAATACCTCCACAGTGTCAGAATAAGGGTAACTGCCCGAATGATGTTCCAATAAAATCCCTAACAGTAGATTATACACGGAGATTTCTGAACTTTGGTCGCACATCCCCGTGCACCCCCTCTCGGTGTCGGAATATTTGGAGGGGGGGGGGGCTGGATTGACTCGAGGTTACTTTCTATTAGAACTGTTTGTAAATGTTAACCACGGGTTAAACAAACTTTATATAAACTCAACTTGTACCAATTTAATCTAACAAAGCAATAAAACATACGTGATAATAAATTGGATTGGAGTGACAGAAACACTCATCAACCGCCTAGTTACCACAAAAAATAAATTGACGTAGATTGTGGGATTATTTACAGAACAAACACATGAAACCTATCAACATTACCACCTACACTATTGGTAAGCAAGCAAAATATACAAGTATCGAGTCACGCTATTATATAATTTGGATAAATTTATTTAGTGTCAAATTTGCTAAATATAAACAAGATACCGTTGCAACTATGATGTGGTCTGGTTCACATTTATTGCTTTTGTTTAAATTCCATAACATAACTAAAAGATCAAATATAAAGCTGACTGAATGACCTTCACATACATGACACTGTTGATGTTTTTATGCTGTTGTTATTGTTGTCGACTCGATAGGTAGATAGATAGATAGATAGATAGATAGATAGATAGGTAGGTAGGTAGGTAGGTAGGTAGATAGATAGATAGATAGATAGGTATGTATGTATGTATGTATGTATGTATGTAGATAAGTAGGTAGGTAGGTAGATAGATAGATAGATAGATAGATAGATAGATAGATAGATAGGTAAATACTAGTAGATAGATAGATAGGTAGGTAGGTAGGTAGATAGATAAGTAGTTAGGTAGGTAGGTAGTTAGGTAGGTAGGTAGGTAGGTAGGTAGGTAGGTAGGTAGGTAGGTAGGTAGGTAGGTAGGTAGGTAGATAAATAGATAGATAGGTAGGTAGGTTGGTAGGCAGGTGGGTGGGTAGGTAGATAGATAAATATATAGATAGACAGATAGATAGACAGACAGACAGACAGACAGACAGACAGACAGACAGACAGGCAGACAGACAGACAGACAGACAGACAGACAGACAGGTAGGTAGGTAGGTAGGTAGAGACCACGTTGAGACCATATGGGTGTGTATTATTTCATAGATTGTGCTAAATATAACAACGTTAACGTTTTAACCATAATTTCCTACCGGTGTTATTTCCACTAGTATAGAGATTGATACATTTGTAGCAGCAGGATTCGTACGATATTTTCTTAAAACGGCAATCTAAGCAATAATACGTGGCTGAGACCACGTTGGCATCCAGACAAGTAGATAATTAGGTAGGCAGATAGGTATAGCCAGGCAGCCCGACGTACACAAACAAAACATACATACATACATACATACATACATACATACATACATACATACATACATACATACATACATACATACATACATACATACATACATACATACATACATACATACATACATACATACATACATACATACATACATACATACATACATACACACACACACACATACATACATACATAACTTCAACATACATAACTTCAACATACATACATACATACATACATACATACATACATACATACATACATACATACATACATACATACATACATACATACATACATACATACATACATACATACATACATACATACATACATACATACATACATACATACTCAGAGACAGATAGCCAGATTGACATACATACATAAACAGGCAGTCGAATCAATCTGTATGATTTGGGGAGGAAAAATTATTATATTCACTATACATTTTTTTAAAATCATACACATTGATTCGAGTGCCTGTGCATACATACATACATACATACTCAGAGACAGATAGCCAGATTGACATACATACATGTACATATTCAGAGACAGACAGTCAGATTGACATACATACTACTTTTCAAGCAAAGCCCATTTGTTTTCGAAGTCTAGGCCAACAGATAACATGACAATAGAAAGAGTATCAATATGATATATCATGCGTTCATCCTATTGTGACAAATGCGACAATGACGTCGACCTTTGACCCCAGCTCGTCTGTCACCGACTCTTTGACCTTCGACCTGAGATCCCGTGCCACCAACATAGTGTGTATATCATTGTATATAAATACAAATACAATTAGTAAATTGAATTAAAGCTATGGCTCGTTACTTCTCCACTCATGCACAAACTCAAAGTAGAAATTAGAGTACAATGTCAGGGACAGACTAAACAATAAATTGCGATTCAGTTTTATCACCCATCGGTCTTTTTCAGAGTTCAAGTTTTTGATTTCTGCGACATCCAACAAAATACGCCTTCATCCAAATGTAAGAATACATTTCTGCGGAATATTCAGTTATCTGTACAACAGCGTATATACGTGCATTACAGACGCGTTGTTAACTGTTTCATTCAACCATTCGTTTGTTCAGTGTCTGATTTCTAGCCAAATATAGTTTAGTAAATATTATTATTGTTTTTCTGTTATTAGTAGATATTAGTATAAGCTTAGTGAATTTGTGATAAAATTGAGTTACACTTTCACAGCAAAATAAGAAAATTCCGTCACATTTCACCTTTATTTTAGATTGGAATCATTGAAATAATACTTTTTTTGTGAATTGGCGATAAGATTGTTGTCGCCAAAATGATGTCAAAAATTCTCATTTTTCTGTAATTTTTTGTCACATGTCAACTCTATTTTAGACTGGGATTAAGGAAACGGTCATTATTATTGTTTTGATGTATTTATTTTTGTTAAGTATTTTACAAGGACATCGTCATTTAAATTTGTCCGGCATATATTATGCAGTCACTGCCATGAAGGTAGAATACAGTTGTTTCTCCATACCGTAAAAGCCGCTAACATGAACCAGAACGTCGTCTGATTAAACAAATATCTTACTAGCACTGCTACATTGTATCGTCTGACTCGATAGATATCTACTAACATGGCTACAGTGTATCGTTTGACTCGACAAATATATTACTAACATTGCTACAATTTATAGTCTGACTCGATAGATATCTACTAACATGGCTACATTTCATTGACTGACTCGACAAATATCTTTCAAATGATTCAACAATTGTCACAGTCTTCAATATGATGATGAAATGTAGCAATGTTAATAAGATTGTTGTATTGTTGACAGACGATGTTAGTCTGCAATCTGCAATGATTTGTTTAAAATTCCTGATACGGGACGTGGTGTCATATCATATGAATACAATAGAATGATCACCTGTTTCCGTTTCCCAGTTGATATCACTAAACAATTCAAAAGTCGGGGAGATTTGTACACTTTATTAAGACAATAAGAGTTCACACTATATATCACACTGTCCCGAAGCAACCAAGGTGTCGACTTCTGATCTTAAACGTAGTATTCTCCTTCTAGATACAGATCTTGCCATTATTTTGTTCAAGAAAACCCCAAACCATTCTCAGTTAAATTTCAAGAAGAAAATACAAGACCACCGTACAAATCTTTAAAATTCATGACCATCGTACAAATCTTTAAAGTACAGGACAAAGGATGTCAACATTAATTGATTAAGTCGTCAGTTTAGAATCTAATATCATAGCCGCCAAATATCCAGACCTGTCGGAAAAACAGCTTGATAAT
The DNA here is from genome assembly GCF_964340395.1 of Glandiceps talaboti. Taxonomy (NCBI): domain Eukaryota; kingdom Metazoa; phylum Hemichordata; class Enteropneusta; family Spengelidae; genus Glandiceps; species Glandiceps talaboti. The sequence continues at coordinate 1,293,980 of NC_135569.1, forward strand.
TTCCTGGAAACAGGACATTGAACCCAAAAGACAAGAAACAAATTTCACTAAACAGCATTTAGTTAGGGAAATCGGTATACAAGACGCATTCCACCTTTATTTTAATTCTGTAATTAGCATATTTTAATTTCCCTTGGATCTCAGACGTCGCCATGCACATAACAGTTTCAATATTGATGTGATATCTTGATCTTTCAAAGTGTCCGAGTCGGCGACATTTCCTCTTGTAGGGGGAAGCAGGATTTCCGAGTTGATTATCACTCAAAACAAACATTGTTGAACGTGTTGGTTGAAGAACAAAGGGATACCGTTACGTGCCTTATTTTAATTCTCGTCATATCTTTAGTGTTAAGATACCTCGTCCAAAATCCTGATAAAGCCATTAATATTATTCTACAAGGCTTGTACTAATTAGATTGTAAAATATCATGTAAAAACTATAAATTTCTGCCTAGACTGAAATATACCAAAAGGACGAGAAAAGTGTACATTTATATTCAACTGCAATTCAGAGACTATATTGCTTGTCGTAGTAATAGTACTTCTTTGGCCTTAGGTTGAACCCATGTCGTACTGCGCATGTCTGTACAGCGCAACCACCGAACTGAAAAAGAAGGAAACTATACACAAACTACACCGGAAATATTATAGTTAATAACTTGTATCTTACAAACACCCTTGGACAGCACAATTCTAACAACGGTGCCTACACCCTTCGACTGCACAATTCTAACAGCTGTGCCTAGAAAAGTACACCATTCACTAGCGTTTAATTATCTTTTCAGTTAATATTATTTATCTATCTATCTATCTATCTATCTATCTATCTATCTATCTATCTATCTATCTATCTATCTAGTTATCTATCTATCTATCTATCTATCTATCTATCTATCTATCTATCTATCTATCTATCTATCTATCTATCTATCTATCTATCTATATGTATGTCTGTCTGTCTGTCTGTCTGTCTGTCTGTCTGTATGTCTGTCTGTCTGTCTCTGTATGTATGTATGTATGTATGTATGTATGTATGTATGTATGTATGTATGTATGTATGTATGTATGTATGTATGTATGTATGTATGTATGTATGTATGTATGTATGTATGTATGTATGTATGTATGTACGTCAAGAATTGTGCATTGTTTTAAAAATCTGTCCACATAGCAGTATTACAGAAGTAGTGTTCTTTTTTTGCTAACCACCTAACCTTCATGTTGATGGTCTCAGGGTGATTCCAAAACTCCTCAACGAGGGGATAATGACACGCGAATTTACAACTGCCTGGAAGGTACACGCATAAACGATTTACCGCCGTTTTTTACTGTATATCACTATCAAAAGCAGAACGTTGTCGCGTCACGCATCGTATATGTAGTCGAGACGCTCGTTCAAGATTGGCAACATATAAGACATTTCTGCCGGTAATGTTATACTGTAGGAAACCCCCGAGAAATAAATTTACGACTATTGCCGTATCGGAGAGAGTATTAACTTGAAAAAACAGCTTTGCCATGTTATTAATCGCACGAAGGATTTGTTTACGATTTATATACTCTACAAGGAGATTGTTTCACAGTGTCATCAAACACTTACATTGTTGCTCGAGTGAACGAACTTTCTAACACCAACCACGTACAATAAGAGTTATACTGCCTATCACTATATAATTTAATGGTGATGATCATTTTCATATTTGTTGGCCGGTTACGTGATCTCTCAAAATTTATTGGGAAGATTTTTATCCGTAACATTTGCTTCCGATTTGATGGAGTGGAGACTGGAGTGTGGGAATTTTGAGTCTATAAAACCAAGTAAAACAGGAAGACTAAATTTTCAAGGTTTCGTCGAAAATGTCATGATTTCAGAATTCGTAACACGTCGTAAAGGCGGCACTCTCTCCTTTCAAGTTCCACGAGAGTTAGCCGCGACTAATTTTCCGAGGTCTGTTTCGTTCTTTTCGCTCTACGCCTTTCGACAAAGCTAGTCGTAAAAACTTTACAACCGTGAAAAAACTACTTGCCGATCAAAGAGACCGATAAACCTCAGCGAGTGGCATTAATGCCAAACCACATAATTACTTCTGCAAGCAAGTACGAGTGAGACGAAGTCAAGGTGAGTGATGGCTGTCACGTGTTATGACGCTGGGGATTCTCTCGCTGTCTCTGCTCATGCGCGTCGAAGAGTTTTCCCTGGCTTTATGTTGTCCTCGTCAATGGAATTCTATGAAGAGTTATTTCTACTTCAAGTTTGATTTATTGGACTCGTTTTACGTCTACAGCAGTGAGAATTCCGACCGTTGCTTCCATCGTTGTATTTGGTGTTAAAAATGAACAACGTAAGAATTCAAAATCACACTTTAAAGTCACGTGACACAAGTTATATCTTCAAGATTTTCTTTTTTACTCGTTAGTTTACAAAAAGTGATCACAAAAAGAACGATATTAGTGATCAAATATAATGCTAATGTCGATCAGGACATCAGGGAATCCCGTGTTGGCGTTGATGGCATAACAGGGGTTTCCTAGATATTTTAAAATGTGAATACTGATCATCATATGTATTACGCCTTAACATCAGGTTTGGGGTCTGCCAATAATCAGTTATGGTTTGACCTAAAACAATTGTTTGGTTCCGGTTACCCGACCCCCACCTAGTTTTTCACGATGATCCTAAACCTTTTTTACGTATTCGAGAAAAAATAATAAAATGGCGAAAATTGTGCCATGTGAAGTCTTGCAAGGAATAGTGGTTGCGAAAACTTACATCAACTTAAAAAGACAATATAAAACTGTTCTTCCAATCTGCAATGGTAGTACATCTGATGTGAAGAAACCAATAACACAGAGACCATAGGAAAACACCGGAAAACATAACTTTCTGAACTAGACACTCACAAATGAAAAAAAATATATATAAAAATAAAATAAAAAATCTACCTACTCCACCTATTTTAACATTGGGTGTAATTGGAACCATATTATTTGTTTGTTAGGCCTTAGGTATGCCGTAGAACTAGGTAGAACACTTTTAGGTTTAATGAAGGAAATGTAACAATGGCGGTGTGAAATGTAGTACCTTGATTTTCGTTGTGCCAGGCGATGAAATGTACAAATATTAGTAAGATTTTTGTTGAGCCAGATGACGATTTGTTTCAAGTAAAGTGGCTTCCAGTGTAATTCCAATTCCAGGCACATCTTTCAATGAAACGTAAGACCAAGTGACGTCAGAGCGTAGCATGCTAGTCCAAATACAGACGACAGAAACCCGAGATTGTAAATTGTACCCGCAGTGACGCACTTCAGGTCAGCCCAGAGTTGAACTGAACAAGTTCACCTTTCGGTGTTATTTAGGGGCTTCGTGCAATGTGAGTAATCACTCTTGCCTAAACAGGAGACATCGCACTCAGTCACGCTTTCTGAAAATGATTTCTTAGGTTTCACAATGACTGGCCAATTTCAATATTCGACAATAAAATTTTACAACTTACTCAAATCAATGTAGTATCTGGCCCTGAAGCAGCGAAATTACAACTCCCAAAAAATTAAGGTGAAGGACGTTATAAATGCCCCGGGACTTTGCTACCACACTCGTCGATAATTTGCGTTGACATGTGTTTGATATTTCACGTGTTTTCATGATAGTTTCAATTTTATGCTTAAATTATAAAACATTACCCCATTGAAGTTGTAAAAATGTATAAACAATGAAAGTCTAACAGAGCAATATAACCTGTGATTGACAGAAATGAAATTAAGGTAAAATGCGCTTTAGGGACCAATTTCCCTGAAGAGCGATGTTGTTAATATATCTCCAAAGTTTGTTCCTAGTTCACTTGAAATAATACACTGATTTAGG
>NC_135569.1:1300341-1325341 GCF_964340395.1 Glandiceps talaboti
CTTTATCTATGAATATTTTACGGAGATCGGAAGAACTTGAAAGAATAAAGCCACGGGATGTTTTACAGCAACTTTCCGGTATCACGTCTGATGGACCCGCTCCCTGAAGGCCCGATATCTGAGACCCCAGATAACCGCCTTCATTTTCTACTATCTTTACGTACTTATGTATCAATCATCCGGGTCCTAAGGCCTCGTCTGTACACAAGAATTTACATACAGAAGAAAATTCGGACACGTTTCATTTAAAATATCGACCCGGTATTATTTCTCGCAAGAGATTTTACTTCAGAAGTTGACTTTTTTCGTCAAATGAAATATAAGAACAGGAATCTAGTTTCTGCTCATATAATTTAGTAATTTCCAAAAGAAAATCTTCAATTTCTACAAAGTGACTGTCAAATTTATTGGTTCGCCTCACAAAAGTGAAATGAGTACTGCAATACACCAAGGGGCATGCGCGCATATTATTTACATAATTTATGAGGTACGGAAGAATTATTTTTAGATTTACCAGTATTCATTTCTGCGTTTTACAAATTATCAGGTTTAGAAAAATAATTGTAGTAAGGGATTGCATACACATTCAAAGAGGAGGGGGGGGGGCATTTTTTGGGGGTAGGGTCACAATTTTCCATGCAAGTTTTTGTGGGTAGCTATTTTTTGTACGATGATATTTCTGAACGTCATAGATATTTCAATGACAGCGGAGGGGGAGGTCAGTGATTTTTGTGCAAGGTCTTGGAGGAGAGTCAGGCTGTTCACGTACGTGGACTTCTGAAAAATACCGCCCCTCCCCTCTGTAACGTATGTCCACTCCCTATTTCACTAACGAGACTGACGGATATACCTAGTTTTAAAGGCTTGGTGAATCATTCATCAACGGTATAGAGATTATCTCTGAATGTAAGATACCGCTAATAAGGAGTTTACGAAGCTGTCGTTGTTGCCAAATAAATCCAGAGATAATCTCAACCACTTTCCCGACATGATGATAAAGCAATTTTTTGTAATTCCAGTAAATTCTAAATTTGTTTGAGTCCGACACGTTCAATGTTGATTATCCCGGTAATGCCAGTACTATGACGGATCGCTATCTTCGAATTCGTCGTTCGTGAAAGTACGCGTTCACGCTGCTGATCAAGGGATTCTAGGGTCATAAGTGTAATCAAAGGTAAAAGAAGTACCGCTGAAATTCATGTAAATCAAGTAATTGAACTGTCGGCATTTTGTCACTACACGTAAGATCTCTGGACCATATCGATAACGCAATTTCTCTGATTCTAATGATAGATTTGTTTTTTATTCAAAGTGGAAGGATGATTTATTTAAACACGAACAAGCTTTTATCCATGCAACTGGGCGGTAAGATCTGAGAGATGTACATGGAAAGATGCCGTCGGTTGTCAAAGTCAGACATTGTCCCGGGGCAGCTGTATATTTTTGACAGGGGTGTACAAGGAGAGGAAGAGAGGGGGTGGCACGCGCACGTAGACACAGAAATAGAGACAGAAACAGGCAGAGAGAGAGAGAGAGAGAGAGAGAGAGAGAGAGAGAGAGAGAGAGAGAGAGAGAGAGAGAGAGAGAGAGAGAGAGAGAGAGGGGGGGGAGGGAGAGAGAGGGGAGAGGGGGGAGGGAGGGAGAGTGAGAGAGAAAGAGAGCTGTTGAGGTAAATATATTATGAATGTATATATCTTTTTGTTTATACCTCATTGCAGAAGGGGAAGTATTCACATCTGGTGTAAGATTTATTTGCAATTAGTTAGCCCATAATATAATGATTCTGTAGAACAAGATAAGAATTCAAAACAAGCTGACTGAACGTGCGTAGCTAACGACTTTTATAGCCCCTTTGAGTTGTTATATGAGAAACAAGGTAATGAATTTCATTCCAGTAAATCACATTCATGGCCTTAGATGTAAAGTACATTAGAAGAATATTAGTAATGACAGAATGTCGGCATATAGTTACTTTCATGCCAAAGATGTGTACTTTATCATTACCTGTACCCGGTTAACTTGTAATTGTATGTAGGCCCTTTGCATGTTCTTGCGCATGTCACCCATGTCTGTACCTGACACTATATTTATGTTCATCGCATACTGTCTGTCGGTGTCTAGCAGGGTAACCGTTGACTTAATATCGGATTCTTAGAATTGAAAGGCATTGCTCTTTCTACATGTCTCTTGACATTCACGTGTATGTCTTTGTCTGTCTGTCTGTCTGTCTGTCTGTCTGTCTGTCTGTCTGTCTGTCTGTCTGTCTGTCTGTCTGTCTGTCTGTCTGTCTGTCTGTCTGTCTGTCTGTCTGCCTGCCTGTCTGTATGTGTATGTATGTCTCTGTATTTGTTTCTGTCCACGTTTGTCAGTCTGAATGCCCCCCCCCCCCTCTCTCTCTCTCTCTCTCTCTCTCTCTCTCTCTCTCTCTCTCTCTCTCTCTCTCTCTCTCTCTCTCTCTCTCTCTCTCTCTCTCTCTCTCTCTCTCTCTCTCTCTGAAATCGATATAGGATTTCTAACACTAATAGTATAAGTAGTGGTTTGTAAACTAACCTCGATGGCCTCTATCTCGGTTAATATAAACATCTCTGCCAACACTTTCAGATTTCGAAGCAAAGTCACGGGAACGAGGTACAATTTCAACCAAATCGCACACACACTGAACATTTTGCGGTCTACGTTTAAGAACACCATGAATAGGGACAGGTCCGTCGGGAGGCATTCATCCACACATAGCCATGTTGTAGCCATCAGGAGAACAAATACACGGCAGTCAAACTATATTAGTTTTCAATATTTTAATGACTTTTCCAGAAAAGAAGCGAGTATATGCCGTTTAATATTCACTCTTTACTTACACTATGGACAACATCCTCTATGTTATGATGAAAACATGTGAATAAAAACTCATGCACTACAACATTTATATGTACGGAGAGAGAGAGAGAGAGAGAGAGAGAGAGAGAGAGAGAGAGAGAGAGAGAGAGAGAGAGAGAGAGAGAGAGAGAGAGAGAGAGAGAGAGAGAGAGAGAGAGAGAGATGGGCAGGCAGGCAGACAGACAGACAGACAGACAGACAGACAGACAGACAGACAGACAGACAGACAGACAGACAGGCAGGCAGGCAGGCAGGCAGTCAGAGTCAGAGAGGGAATATTCGACGTAGGGTTTTCTTTCGCTTAACAATTACGGATTCGTACTTGGTCGAACAAACCGAACAAACTATTGCCGACAATAGCCTTGTGGTTTTTACAACGTGGTGGGCACTTTAAATGAAAACATTGGGAACTCCCAACACTGATGAGTCGTTGAAGGGGCGACGACGAAAATGTTATTTCTAAGAAGGTATTGGAAGCTAAAAACTACACGGTTCGTTGGTCATCATTCAACCTCTCTAAGCAACTCAGACTTATCCACGTAATATGTACTGCACCGTACTCACATTTACATATAGATGTGAGAATGTTAATCAATAAATATATATTGCCAATTAATATTTAGCGTTTATATGCAAATTATGTGTACTCCTATAGGAGTCTCCCAATTGACACTGTCAAATACGATAGTAAAGGTCTTGTGATGATTTGGGAATGCATGAATATATAACAACCTATTAGCCTACAAACGCTAACCATAGGGAGCTAGTCTTGTATTTACAGAGGGGAGGGGGTATCAAGCTAAGTATATCGCGTAAAATGTGACCAGCCCCACCCAGTCTTCTAAAAAGCGGTCTCCCTCAATATACTTTCTCTAACGCATTACCTCCCCTATGTGCAAATATTTCAAAATTATGGGTCAAATATCTTTCAGACCTGAAAAAAGACACAAGTCCCAGAATATATGGGGAGGAGTTAATCCCACCGTTGCCACCACACTGATGATTTTAAAAGCATTGGTTGTTTTACCACTGCTACCAACACAGTGTGGAGGCATTGTATTAAGCTATTCCTGTGTTTGGATCCGAGTACATTGCAGAGTTGAAGGCCAGAACTCCAAAATACTCTATAGATGCACGATTGACATTCTCTGGACCGAGGTCAATATCCCCACTAACTCTACAACATATGCGTCCTGATATCTTTCCACACTGTTCCCCGGCCCCTTTTATTCCTGTGAGGCACACTCCACTAATCACACGTGCACCACTACTAACAATATGTATTCACTGCATGGTTGGCAGCGTGATATTTATACGATGATTGCCCGTTACAATGGTGGCAGTTGTCGGATGTGATAGCGGTGGTAGCGATTGGATGCGTACATCACAAAATAATGAAAGTTAGATAATCATATAAAAAGGCGTCAAAGTAAAATGTGACTCTCCTCAAATTTCCCGTTTTCTAAAATGTGGCTCTCCCCGATAACAGATTTGTAAAATTTGACCCCGGCCCGTAATTACTGACGGCTACTTTAAAGCATATGTTACAGTGGTTTCTAGAAATAACCACTCTGAAATTTGATATTTATCCTTGTTGACGAAATACATCCCAGTCAGTACAGAGGGCAATGCTGGCTATCACAAAGACAAAAGATTCTACAGTTTCGCCACTAGGAGCGCTGTTCAGAAGCAGCTTTTAGACTAAAAGTGGTCGTCAAAGTTGAGTATGATAGCTTCCTTTGAATGAATCACCATTTCCTAGTTTTTCGCAACCCAGAGACTTGTCTTGGTGTTACCATCTCAAGAAGCTCTCTAACCCAGAGACTTGTCTTGGTGTTACCATCTCAAGAAGCTCTCTAACCCAGAGAATTGTCTTGGTGTTACTATCTCAAGAACCTCTCTAGTTCAGAGATTTGTCTTGGTGTTACTATCTCAAGAAACTGTCTAAAGATTTATTTAGCGATATTTTGTTAACTGCTAAGTGTACTGTTATATGATTTTAGCCATCATTTTCCTCATACCCTCTTGTGATGCTTCTTGAATCAAATCACTGTAAGTTGGGTATCCAAAATATTGTGTATTGCATAGTGACCACCCTGAGAAGATACTCCGAGTGTGTGCCATCTAAAATTGTTGGGAAATAGTCCTAAAGGGTATTAATAAACAGGGCTACTCTTGATCTTTGTCAAGAGAGAAATTGGGATAGCTGTGATGTCATCATGAACACTTGCAGGAAATCCCCAAAGTAGCCGTACATACATGTGTCAAGTACAGTTGGGCTTATTTACACCAAAGTTGTGTATATTACAACATGCTACTTTATCCACAAAAATAATGAAAATAATATGTAAATTGATAGCAGTAATCATATAATATAGTTTAGACAGAAATAAGTGTGACCAGCCTTCTTCTTTGATATTGACTTTACAATGTCTGACGTCCCTGTACATGCAAGAATGATAAATGGAAGTAATATTGGTACGTGTCTGCTGTGAAGTACAATACATCATTCACATGTCTATAGTTTATATACCTGTTATCATAAAGTCATGGCAGATACAAAGACCATCAGTACTCTTGTAGCATTACAATAACACCTCACACAATCAAAGAGTGAAATAAACAAAACAGATAACTGGAAACTATTACAATTTTATTAGGTTGACGCGACACTTGAAAGTCAATAATACACAGAGACCTTAACAGTAAACAGCGTCCTCTAACAAATACTGGAATGATGCAAACTGAATCATGTGAATTTTTGACAATGGGGGCGCTATTTATTGTGCTTTCAGTTGTTTCAGATGTCAAACTGACCATTTTCAAAAAAATTTGAGATGGGTACTCTCCTACTTCCATGTAAGAAGTTACTTGATGCGGTTTGCATGTTAAAATTTACCAAAGTTACATAAATTTGGGTTTAATATACTCAACAAATCAATAAATTGATAATTTGTACACAGAAAACTCATTTGTTTGTTCTGTTATGGTGTAAGTATGCAGTTTCCTAACTTCAGCTTATGTAGTGAATTTAATCAGATTTGAATCCAAAAGATGAATTTTAGGGACTTCAGTCAGTTTACTTCTATCACTGTACACTCTTGGTGTACTACTTAGGGCCTTGACTCAGGAGTGGCTGATGATGTTTTTCTTCTACATGAAAGTTAGTTAAAGGGGGACACCACAGTAGGAAATACAGGCATTTTTGTAAACTTAGAGTTCTGGAGTTATATCATAATTTTATTCTGCTTACATTACCCAAGAGACTGCTGGGAAACATTGAGTTGAAACTTATTCCTCATCCATTGTTCAGTGGATGTCCTTGTCATAGACACACATTGACTCATGGGAGTCAGTAGACATCTATATATAATAAGACCCAAAGTTGTGAAAATGTCTCAACTTCCTGCAGTGGTGTTCCCCTTAAATTATAATTTACCCTCAAAAAGAGTAAAAAAAACAGGCAAACAAAGTAAAAAATCCTGGTTCTAATGTATTAACATCTATAGTTGAGAATGTTTTGTTTAGTTGTATGTCATGTATCTAGGCGTCGCACTAAACTTGGCATATGATTTGATCACTTTGTTGACGGCTTCAAGGAAATCTTTCTCAGTTGCAACTTTTCTTCGAGCTCTGATGGCATACATACCAGCTTCTGTACAAACACTACGAATTTCAGCTCCTGTATGGAACACACAAAAAAAGTAGAGATATGTTAGATTCTCAAGTTTACTTGTGCTATTTCATAGTATGTAATACATACACAGGTATGACGTATGGTTGTAAACATTTACTGTAACCCATTGGTCATCAAAGACACATGTATTTGTTAACGAACACAATGCTGGGGGGGGGGGGGGTTCTTTTATTCTTACCTGTGCTATTGGGACATAATCTTGCTAGAAGTTCAAATCTGATGTCTCTTTCTACACTCATTGACCTTGCATGAATTTTGAAAATATGTGTTCGGCCCTGGAATAAAGAAGAGTAAAACATTTCAAACAGTCATCGATAAAAGCTAAAAATGAGTGTATGTAGGAAGATTTTAGATGTATGCCATGGATCATTGTCAACTAATAGTGAATATCTGGAGCAAGATATAAGCTGATCTCAAGACTATGGTGATATGATCCAACAGTGATACAAAACATTTAATATCATGTGTTACGTAACCCAGAAATAGAACCTAGGACACATGAGTACAAGTGTAGTGTAACCCAGCAAGACAAGTCAAGTCTATAACAGAACCTAGGACATATGAGTACAAGTTTTGTGTACTCGGGATATTTGAATGAGTGCTTCTGGTCTTCTCTGTGGCCATAATTTCATGACTGCTGTAGACCAAGTAAAGCCAGTAAACAGAGCTATCAGCCTTGGGAAATAGTTACTACATAACATGACTCATGGCCTCATGGTAATAGATGTCTGCTAGTGATGAATAAGGCCAGGCAACAAGTGTATAATAGACATTCTGGAAAAGTTGAATTAATATCATCCAAAGTCCAAGACATTATTACACTACCTCTAAGTCTGGGAGTCCAAATTCTATTTTTCTATCCAGTCTACCGGGTCTCATTAGAGCAGGGTCAAGTGTGTCAGGTCGATTTGTTGCCATTAAAACTTTGATATTACCACGTGGATCAAAACCATCTAATTGGTTGATTAGTTCTAACATAGTTCGCTGGACTTCGTTATCTCCTCCTGCTCCATCATCAAAACGAGCACCTGTCAAAAACACAAGTACAACCACTTAAACTTTTAGTAAAAAATTTGACATATTTTGGGGTTGCTCTGGATATATATCAAGATTTAAAATTGTAACTAGAACATTTTTGGGGTTGTTCTGGATATATATCAAGATTTAAATCTGTAACTAGAACATTTTTTTCTAAACTGTTTTGTTAAATATTAGGACTTACTCATAATTTCATACATCCCACACAGTATTGAATCACCAGTGGGTAAACATATTTCTTGAGCAGTACACATTGAGTCTGCACCGAAAAAGCAATGCCCCATGCCCCAATTAATTGTGATTTTAACTTACTATACTCTTACTTCTAGATAAAATAGACCTCTAATTGACATGTACAATGTCTAATTATTGGTATTTTAACAATATTTTAACAATACATTTTGATATTTAATATTCCCCAATATTTTTCAGTCATGGAAAATACTAGTGACCTAAGGGGCTCCAAAATAGAAAGTTTAGAAATTTGCTAAACTGAAATCTATATTGTCCTGGTTTGTCCTTTTTGTTTGTTTGTTTTGTTTGTTTTCTGTGTACGTAATCTTGCAACAGATTCCATTGGGAGAACAGTGCTAATGCACTGAAATGGTGTCTGTATATGAAAGATTAATAAATAAATAAATAAATAAATAAATAAATAAATAAATAAATGGCACTCTCAGGTTTCTGCTGAAAGAGCCTACTTGATCACTTATAACTAAATTTAGTTTATTAGTTTGATTAACTTACCTCCAATGGCATCAATTTCATCAAAGAAAATCAAACAGGCCTTTTTACTCCTTGCCATTTCAAACAATTCTCGTACCATTCTGGCACCCTACAAAACAAAGTACATATTGGTATATGATATGCAATTCTCATACCATTCTGGCACCCTACACAACAAAGTACATATTGGTATATGATATGCAATTCTCATACCATTCTGGCACCCTACAAAACAAAGTATATTATTGGTATATGATATACAATTCTCATACCATTCTGGCACCCTACACAACAAAGTATATTATTGGTATATGATATACAATACATGAGAATTAAAAAGAATTTTTTTTAAAGCCAGGGTGCATAGGAAGTACCTTCTGTATTATTGTCTTTACTTTAGCATTGTGTAACTAATGCTGCCCTCGCTGTAACTGGCAAGTTTTTAAAAATAGATATAAAGATGTACACATAATATTGTACACCTTGAACAGTGTTGAATCACCTGTGGGTAAATATATTTGTGTAGCTGTACACACAATATGGTACAATAAAGCCCATCAAATTAATTTTGAGTCTGTACCCAAAATTAGCCCCCCCCCCCCCAAAAAAAAAGGATCATGATTTCAACATGTTACTCTACTATTTATGGATGAAATCGGCTTCTAACTATTAAACATGTACAAAATTCAATTATTGCTATTTTAACAATTTTCAGTGAATATATTGTTGCTTGACTATTGCAAAATTAATATCCCCCCCCCCCCCCCACTCCATTACAGTTAATGCAGCTTTAAATATATCTAGAAATAACTGACTGATTAGTAGTATTAAATCTACAGTGTTATTTTGAAAAGTAACCGTACTGTACAATGTTATGGCATCACAGTTAATCAATGGTTTCTACTTAAATATACAATATAAACTTTCTGGTGAAACAAAAATAATATCCTCACTTTCAATTTATCTTATATATGTCAACAGTCCTTGTTTTGGTATAAAAAAGGGTCTCAGTCCTTTTTAAGTTGACTAAAACTAACAGGATAAATTAAGAAGTGTTAAATGAGGGATACACTAATATTTAGAATGTATCTGTGTAATCCAATACCATAAAAGTTACTGTAAAAGTGTTGATTTGCCTGCCTGGTCACAGACCTTCTTGCCTACATGTGAGGCCATGTGCCAAGGTCACTGGACTACTCAGCTGTGATGTTGAAGGATGAATGACCTTGAGAACTTTTGGCATACAAATGTCACCATGTATGGTTAATTTTGCTTTGTGAGAGTTCCATTCATAAGCACGTTTGAATTTTGGGTTCATTTATTTTTGAATCTCAATGTACAAGATACTTAAACTGATAACCTTGTATACATCTAGTAAACAAAAGTTACCATGTTCAGTGGAATTTTGATTTGCGAGAGTTTCATTCATGAGCACGTTTTAATTTTGGATGTGTTCATTTGTTCATTTATGCTTGAATTAAGGTACATGTTTGCAATGTAGTGTGAGCCATCATGTTCTCTCTTCAGTATTAATGTCTTCAGAAGACCTGATCAAGCATACTTACAATTGCATGCAAATTGTGCTTGTATGTTTGCATATGCTCACAGGGCTCGAAATTAACAGTAGTCCTGTGTCCACACATACATGTATTTTCAATAGAGGAACTCTGTTTTCAGTTCAGGAATATGAGACTATTAGTCACCATCCTTGGGCTACCAATTTCTGAAATTGGTAGCCAACTAGACCTACTAAAGAAAATAGTTAATTTTGAGCCCTGCTGCTCTAAGCTGAAGTGTCACCTATAACTTATGATTGATATTGTTGTAGACATGTAAAATAATGCCTTCTAAGCTAGGGCCATACATAAAATGTCACTGAAATGGCAGAATCAAAAGTATATCTGGGTGATAAACATCTATTACTGAAATTTGGGACCTTGTTTCAATATTTAAAATAGTTTAGTGTCTTGCTGACTTCTATTGTCATAATGGAGGTATTCAAACTGTTATATATATATATATATGATTCGTTGTCAACTAAATTCATCAACAACATAGTACACACAAACACACATTTAGTTGTTTTTCTTATATCTTTTGTTTTGACCGACCGACCGACTGACTGACCAACCAATAATTTTCAAAGCTACACTAGCTGTTATTAATATTTATCATGGTATGACTATTTTGATCAGACAATCAACAGTATAGTCACTGTCATCAATTAGGTAGTACAGTCACAGGGTGAAATATTAATGGTGTTGGGGAGCACTGATTTTATGGTGTGGACCCAAAAATATATTTGATCGGATTTATTGTATACCTTATTAGAATATACAGCTACACAATGACATTGCTATGATTCATTCAGGGTGTACAATATAGTGAATGTCATTTTTTCTATAACAAAACAGTTTTAAAAAATGCGAATAGTCCAGCTTTAAGGCTGTTCCCATGAGTGTTTAAAAACAGTCACTCTTCTCATTAGTTTTCGGTTTTGTGTCACTAAAACATTACCATTTTAACACTATAGAGGGCAGTATTTAGGTACAACATGACACATAGAATCACACCTGTATAACTTCTTACCTCTCCTACATATTTCTGTACTAATTCTGATCCTATGACCCTAATGAAGCAAGCATCAGTACGATTGGCTACAGCTCTAGCACACAACGTCTTACCAGTACCGGGTGGTCCAAATAATAACACTCCTTTAGGTGGCTCTATTCCTAAATTGACAAACCTTTCAGGCTGAAATAGAACAAAGATGATGTGTGACACTTAGCATGGGACATGTGTGATTCAGAGAACATGAAAAGGCATCCAATCTAGTTTTTGAAGACAAACAAACAAAAGGTTATACTGTTTGGCCACTGGGAGGCGCTATTGTAAGTTCATGTTTGATTGGAAGTGAGGGCCAGAATCAAGTCTTGTGACAATAATTGAAATTATTCTCAATGAAATTCTAAGCTAATTGACACATTTCTGCTTTCTTCATTTTTTTAATAGTGCAGTTTTTAGAAACTCCTGAAGCTTTTCACATGCATTTTTTTAAATTCTTCATGTACAGCCATACTGTTGGCATCTATGTTGGTAATTGTTGATTATCTGGGCACCCATACACAATGATTTCACCTTCACCCCCCCCCCCACCCCCCCGAAATAGTTACAAAATGGATAACAAGAACATATCACATTTCAAGGCTTATAGTAGTATATCTACAGTAATTTAAAATGTTTCATACAAAATCTTTGCTTCATGACATGTACGTAATTACTAGACTATATACAGGAAGAGCTAAGCAAATATTTAATTAGACATAACATTTACAATCAGCTGACCATACTGCCATCTAGTGGACAGTCAGCTGTAACTATAGAATTTGTCATTCTGATGAGGATCATCAAGAAAGACAGAATGAAAGCTAAATGCCAAAAAGTTTACCAAGCGTTATAACCCTGTAAATCAAAATGTGTTATACTTACATGTAAAAGTGGTGTTTCTACAACTTCTCTAAGTTTATCTATTTGTTCTTTGCAGCCTCCTACATCACTGTATGTTACATCAGGTTTTTCTTCAACCTTAGAAAGACAGAAAATAATTGATATTAGTACATTATTATCATATACCCATTCATCACCATTTCCATTTTCAATTCAATTGAGAGTGAGTGCGTCAACCCCATGCAATACTTTTCTATATCCCGTTCTGGCACACTTTGCCCAAATACAAAATGTACACGTCATGTACTCATTGATATCCGTTCATCAGTCATTTGGGTTTGTTAATTTTGTCACTATATTTTAAGTTTTTGAGTATAAAATAATATTTCACTATCATCTGATGTAGTGATGCAATTCAAATGATGTTTCCATGCCATTACATAGGGTAATTCAACCCGTAAACCGATTTCTGTGTTATCCACATTTATGAATACACTCAACCTCAAATTACCATGTACTGTTGTACAATGTCTAATTACTGGTATTTTACTATTTACAGTCAATATATTGTTGGTTGTCTGATCCATAGAATGATATCTCAGCAGCAGTGTGCCCTCTAAGCCAATCTGATGTGTCACTGACGCATGCAATTTTAGTGAGGCACCAAAATTTGGTGTTCCCATATCTCTTACTATGTGGTGACTCGCAAGAAATCCCAGTATTTCTCATTTTGACTCACAACAAATTTGGCTATCTTTAGAGGGCACACTGTACCCACGTTACACCTAGTGTAGGGTTTAACAGGGAATGTCACTGCAGGGTATAATGTTTCTTTTTGTAAATTTTGGGTTCTGGAGAGTCAATTCAAGATTTATTATTGGGTTTGACAGAAGATATGACAAGTCCTTTTGTCTACGTAAACTTTATTTCTGACATTTTATAAACTCACACAGGAGTTCTATAGTCAGGTACTATATAGTAAACTTACCTGCATCATGGTTACTGTTGGATCTATCTTTGGTGGTAATGGTATGTGAATTTGATATTTATTACGATCAACCCTGGCAAATACAGAAAAGTAAAAATTCAGTTACAAAAAATTGAAAATATCAAAATGTATTTCAACCCTGTCACATTCTGAAGTGTAAATGAGTTGGTTGGTGAAACTAAAGTTTTAATCCTCAATGGTTAACTAGTAATGGATAATAGTGGATAAATCATGTGCAATGCTAAATTCCCTTCCCAATACAATATACTTAGCATACTTACCCAACTCTCATTCCTTCTTCAATATCTGTTGGTGCTACCTGGTCATGTAGATCTACTACAAACTTAGCAAACTGTTTAACATTGATAATATACTTGGCATCTTCAGAGTCTGCATTAATAATCTTAGTACATCTTGCTACCTGTAATGGCTGCTCACTCTGTAATGTCTGTTTGTCTGCTGCTAAGTCCCATAATGCTGGGTTAGCAAGTCCAGTGTCAGATTCCTTGATTCCTGTGAGAAATGTATTGAATGTATTATGACAGTGTGAGCACTTGAAATATTAGCAGTCATTCTTGCAGTGTTTCTCACTGCACACATGAAAGTACAACCACCAAGAACAACACAAGCACTCATGTAATACTGGAAACATTTGAAATTGGGACTGCATCATATTTTGTATGTACATGTATGTGAAAATGATCATTTGTATCAATGAGTGCATTACCGATACTCTAGGTTTGGATTTAATTTCTATGTTTGGTAGTCAGTGGCAGTTCACTCAGTGAACTGTTGAAGACATAAATTTCTCTATGTTGATATATCCGCTGGTCTATCATAAACATGAATGTGATCAATTCCTATTTCTATAATGGATTGTACACTCCCCTAGGAGTTGAAGTATAAATGGTTAGTGTGCCACTATAGATCTGTGCCAGGGACTGGGATTATAATTGTTAGCATCTGTAGCTCTCAGGAGAACAGATGCATTATAAATACACTTTATTAATGATCCCTGTGTTCATACTGTGAAGATAAATATTAAGAAATGATACATTTATTATGATTTCTATATTAATTATGACGTGCATAGCCACACATACCTGTAAGTTCATTAACCTTTTTTGTAATGTTGTTAATATCTTCTTCAACTTGTTTGATAGACTTAGCATATGCTCCGACACCCTGAAAAGAATCAAAATATCAACATGATAAAATTTGACAGAAACTCTAGTAAGATCAACACACCTCAAATCACTTATAAAGATTGTGTTATACATGATGCATGCAATGAACTGGTGTCAGTATAATTCATATTTCTTCTGAAATCATTTTTATATTTAAACACAAAATACATGAGTACAGATTAGTGAGTGTTCTTTGGAAAGACTTCCATAAATCACCTGTGTTACTTCTCATATTTCAATATTTTTACAATAACCTAAACCACATATCATATTAACTTGGTATCTGATCCTGACACCAAATATGTGTATTTGATTTGTTTCAATTCTTCCTAAAGACTCACTCACTGTTTCTGTTCAAACTGAAGGGCCTAAGTACAAAACTGGTTTGATGAAGATATACTCTTTCTGCAAAGATTGAAAATTTGATAACAAATAATGTAAAGCCAATAAGAATGAAATTTTACGAGGGTAGAAATACTTACGTATGTTTTCAACAAAGCAATATCCCCTTCATCAAGAGCTGGAAAATTAATATATACAAAAAATATATAATAATTCATTCATAACAAAATACAACAGATTGTCAAATGCACACAGCCTGACAACAACACAGCTGTTCTGTTTTTACAAAAAAGGGGTGTCTGTAAACATTCTCTCTTGTTTCTCTCCATGTCAGAATCCAGTCCCAACTGTGTGTGTGTGTGTACAAACTAACTGGATTATAACTGACCTAAATCCTAGAAACGGTACCATTAGCAATTTATATATATTTATAAGAAACTCTGACCAATTTAAATTATGAATATAAACAGGTAATAGGTCGTTGAAAGCGTAAAAGTTGTATATGACTCTATGAATAATACTAGTGTATTATAGATAATTCTTGTCACATGTGATGTGACTGGATGGATGGATGAAATCAAAATAAAATCCAAACAGGAAGTGTCCTATCAACAATATTCAGTAACTTCACAAGTACTTGTTTTTAGATCAAATTATCTACAACATCTTTCACATAAAGATACTCGTCTAAAAAATCGAATTTAATCGAAACAGTCAAAACAAACAATAATGTAATAAGTTGGACGAGTGTTGATCGACAGAAGTGCTAGATTACGAGGCCGGGTGATGTGACTCAGCATCAAAAACACGAACGAAGCAAATGGGAAATGGGAATTCATCTTACACTGTATCGGTTTGTCTTCTTTCTCTTCCTCCTTCTTCACTTTTCGCATATCATTTCCCAAATGATCTGGCATTTTGTTCCCTTCCACTGAGAATTTATATGCAGAAAATGTGACTTCAGCAGTGAAGTTCTTCAACACGAAAATACAAAATGGACGACGATCCAGAATGCTTTGCGATTTCTGTGCAGCGCCTCGATTCGATGAAATAGGTAGATCTTACTTCCTTTGTTTTTTATCGCGGCATCACATCGTGAAGATCTGTGGCGATGTTGTTCACATTGCTCCTTGTGACATTTAAGAAACCCAAAAAATAAAAGTAACAATAAAAAAACTAAAATTAAGAATTAACTTACATCATATCGACACCCAAAAAAGAAAGTTTGAAATAGCAATGAAAAAATGTGTGTTGTTATATTGTGTCAGTCTGCAGTCTTTTGCTATAAAAGTTACCTCGCCCACAGACAAGTAAGAGATACTTGTCTGTGCCTCACCATACTACCACATGGTATACTAGTATTTTGATCTGAGATGATAATGACATTACTACCGTGGCATATGATACCTCAGTTAGCTATATTCCACTGTAAACAGAATATTGCAATAAATTAGGCTTGCCTGATATAGCGTAGTCTGGATGGATGACCAGACTGTGGTTATAAATCGTAACGATAGACTAGATATAGCGAAAAACAGGATAAAACATTGAGACACTATTTTGTTGAACACTCAACATGGAGACATGACTAGGAAGGTGTTATTAGAAACATGATTACTATGATCAATTACGTCTGTCTTTATTTCTAGAGCAAATTTGATGTCAGGAACGACGTTGCCATCCGGATCGCCAAATACCGGCACTCGAAGAATAGACGTCAAGGTAGAAACAAGTAAGTAGTTACGCTCCGTGTGTTATTAAGGTGTGGTAATATTAGTGTGTAATTTGGTGTGACTAAATATATTGGCCGTGTTGTTCAAAGTAAGTTTACCCTAAACATGCTAAAGGGAAATTACTTCACGGCGATTGTTCTTGCGACATAGTATGCATTCTTTTTCATGAAATATAGGCGGCCAACTCTGTAGAGATAGCTGTTTTCGGTTTTAATGGACATATTCTGGAACTTGTGCGTGATTTTGGGTGTTTTTTTCCTGGCATTTGTTTAATGTAACACTGTAATAGATAAAAGTTCATGTCGTTCGCTACGAACTCCGGATGAAACCTCCACAGTTGTTCAGCGATCTTTTTCAATACTTATTTGGTTGAGGGCGCACTCACCTGCTAATGATTTAGCCTCGCTTGATTAATATATTTCGCGATTACCGTCGACGTAGATCAACTAACTGTAACGACGATCGTCTAAATGGTCAGGGGGGAAATCTTGTTGTTCCTTTAATACTACTATACTAGTAATAGTATACAAATATCTCAGTTCATAAGTTTTCGTGTGTGCACTTTGACCCGTGACGTATTCTGTGAGCACATGTTTTAAAATGGCGGAGGATACAGAGAAACAGGAAGGCAGTGGTACATCACAGCAACTGGGCTCGTCTGACGTTGAACCATTTTTAGGTGAATACAAAGATGTGAACAGCTTTGCACAGGTGAGTGTTTATCGTCATAGATAGATCAAGTACAACCAACGTCTAGATTATGTAGTAATTGCATTTAATATACATCGTGATGATCGTATTTCGTAGAGAGAACCGCGGAGTGACTAGCGACTATGAGTTTTATTATTGTATTTGTAGTTGTACCATCGGAATGAGTTACATATCTCAGCCTCAGACCACAACATGTGTTCTTAATTATACACGTCGTTGCTTTTCGTAACTGGTTTCAAGGGACGCGTGTAGAATAATGTCCAACCACTGCAGGTCATAGTGAGTCTATTCCGATCACTATTGTTAATTAAAGTTCAAACCTATAACTTATAATATAGAATATGTATAATTTTATAAACTTAAGTTATAAGTCAAAATATGGATTAGAAATGGGTATTTTGGATTATTAAAACTACTTTACCATGTTTAGTCTTTTAAAAAAAGGAAAAAATGATCATGCGCAACAATAACATAGATCACGTCTGTGTTTGCAACTCAATCATCATTGTCTCAAAGTTACTGTATAACAGTATATACTGTATAAAAACAGTATATATCAATTATCATTTTATTTCTGTCCATGGATCATGGAGACTTTGTACCTACATGTATGGATTGAAGGTAGTCTTTCTACCTTCATGTTGCACATAAGGAAGTGATTTGTAAACAAACAGGTTGTTACAAAAATAGAGATGAAATCATGGTCCTTCAGATCATAAAGAGATTTTGTTAACTCATTCACATATGTGACTAATATTGTCTTATTTTACAGAAAGCATTGGGTACATTGATGCAAGCTACTAAATGTTCAAATAGTTTGCCAGCCACAGGTGATGATTATGAGTTCTATTCTAGCTTTGATAATATCAGAGATTTCTACACTGATCATGGCAGAAAATTACTAGATAAGTGAGTATCTCAGTTCTTGTTAGCTGCAATACTTGTAGAGTTTGTTGTGATTTTGAGGGTTTTTCTTCTGTTTTTGTACTTTTTTTTGTTCCGGTGTTTAACTGGAAGCAAACGTGTGATTTTGTACAAATAAAATAATGGAACTACTGTACCCTCTTGTGTACCCTACAACATGAAACAACAACTGTATCTTTACTTGCTGATAGCTCACTTTCCATAGTAATACTAACAGCATACCAAGAGTGATTGTTATTTTACTTGCCCATAGCTCACTTTCCATAGTAATACTAACAGCATACCAAGAGTGATTGTTTTTATTTTACTTGCCGATAGCTCACTTTCCATAGTAATACTAACAGCATACCAAGAGTGATTGTTATTTTACTTGCCCATAGCTCACTTTCCATAGTAATACTAACAGCATACCAAAAGTGATTGTTTTTATTTTACTTGCCGATAGCTCACTTTCCATAGTAATACTAACAGCATACCAAAAGTGATTGTTTTTATTTTACTTGCAGTATTACCGATATGATGAGACATCAAGGAGTAAGAGGTAATGTGAGAGAAGACAGTAGAACTGTGGAAATTGATGATAAAATGGATGCCATCATTGATGCTAATGATATTATATTAGAAAGAGTGGTAGGTCTAACATAATAATAATAATGTTGGGTTCTTATATAGCGTTTTCCTACAATGTGCTCAAAGCGCTTTACAATTATTACCCCTGGCTTGGATCAGAACAGCACAACGGCCCTTCAGTCTTCCTCAACTCCCCGGGGAGCATACAATCCATTGCAGCCATTTAAGCGCATAGGATTAAAGCCTTCACATTGCAACCTATGGCCACTATTGACATTGCTTCATTACAATGTCTGTCTTGACAAACATCAAACCAACATTGCTATATTTTATTGTTGTGAGTAAATGTTGGTTGTATTTCAACCAGATATAGCATTCTCTTAACGTAGTTTCAATCAAATCATTTTTGTGAACTCATAGAATTGTATAACCACATATTGTTGATCAATTCTGCCATGTGATTTTGGCCCTTAGTTTTCCTCAATTGAGGTGCCTTTTGTGATAGGTGGGTAATAGGAATATGGTGAGTGACCTCAAAGCTGTTTAAGATAACTGTTGATTTGTTCCTTTACAGAGTACAATGTTGGATGAAGCATCAGGTATTAATAAAACTGCCAAACCAGTTCTTCCACCAGGAGCTAAGGACAATATTGTGGTATCAAGTTGGAATAGAAAGGTGAGATTGTCAATGTATAGTGATATATCTCATTTTGTTCATATCGGATTAGGTTCAAATTCTTTGGTGAAAAAAACAGTTGTCTGCTAGAACTATCGTAAAGGTTGGTTTTAGAACATATGAATGATCCTATTGGTCCATTCATAACATAGTATTAATGTGGGAACCTGGGATTCTGACATTGGCCTTTAATCTAGATTATATTAATTATATCATATATTTATATTCATATTTAAGAACTAATTTGAAATTGAAAAGTATGATGGTTTTCTTCTTTTTTTCGTCTTCAGTCTCATGAACGGAGTAAAAGTGGTACATTCCGTCTGATGCAGGCTAAGAATATCCAGAGACCACAGATGAAATTCAGAGAGAAAGTTGACAACAGTAATATGCCATTTGTACCAATTATCAAATATAAACCTAATGCACAGAAACCTTTAGGAAGAGGTAAAGACAACTCTTATGGAATAGTCAAACCTTATCACTTAAAATCATTTCTCATTTTCTTTGTGTTCCAAGATCTACAAAGACTTTTGGTAAGAGATCTTTCAGTGGAAGAAGGCTGAGTGATGTAGTCTAGATATGCTAGGTAAATTATTTATGAGTGGAGAAATAATACAACTTATAATGCATCATTTTTGTACGTCCTTCAGTGATTGGCTTAAATTGTGTCACCATAGACAGTGGAGGGGAACCACTAATCTCTATGGTCTCATGTAGTAAGGAGTATTGACCCATAATTATCTCAATTTGCATATAGAGAACACTAGTCACATTCTATTTTCCCTAAGGTACTGTTCATATAGAACGAGAGTCCTGTCATTGATTTGCTTTGTCTATGGAAAGACTGTGTGTCTGATGAGAATGTGATGTGTTATTAAAAACACTTATTGCCTTGCCTTATTTGGGCACTAGTAGATGTCTAGTATTACCACCTTGCCTTATTTGGGCACTAGTAGATGTCTAGTATTACCGCCTTGCCTTATTTGGGCACTAGTAGATGTCTAGTATTACCGCCTTGCCTTATTTGGGCACTAGTAGATGTCTAGTATTACCGCCTTGCCTTATTTGGGCACTAGTAGATGTCTAGTATTACCACCTTGCCTTATTTGGGCACTAGTAGATGTCTAGTATTACCACCTTGCCTTATTTGGGCACTAGTAGATGTCTAGTATTACCACCTTGCCTTATTTGGGCACTAGTAGATGTCTAGTATTACCCTTTATGCTGTTACATAGCAAGGATTTCCCTCAGCTTTTAGCCAGGGGAAATAGTTGCTTCATAACAGCCCTGTGGTACAGATGTCTCCTAGTGCCTCCATAGGTAATAAGTATATAATATTGTTTTCTGGGTGTGTAGCATCTATAGACAAACCTGAAGATTTAGACGTACCTGCAGCATTGGCAGACTTTATACATCAACAACGCCATGAACAGGAAACAGGGGATGTTATTGACATGTAAGTATTATTAACAAATTAATTTCTTTGATGAAAATCAATCTGGTTTAGGTTGACAAAATATGAGAATATGTTATGAGAATAAAAATTATTCTGAGATACTCTTTTTCTCCTCTTCACTTGCCTTGCAAGAGGAAAGTGTACAGATGTTTTCCATCTGAAATGATGGCAACATCACATTCACCTGTGTTTATTTGCCGCTTGTATGCAAGAAGACATATGTATATGTATTTATAGAATTTGCATATCTGTAGACTTCTTCACATTTACACAGTTTGCATATTTTTAGAATTTGCATATTCTCATAATTTACATATGATTTGCATACCAAATAATTTTGCATATCATTACAGGAGTGGTCATCCATACCAGTATGAGCTTGATCACTTACAGCCAATACCATCACAGCTAGAAAGTAGAGATCCAGAGAAGTACAAACCACTGACAGACACACAACTGAAGATGATTAATACTCTAGATCAACTACAACAACTCAGTGATTTATTGAATAAACAGAAAGAATTTGCCGTGGATTTAGAGGTAAATATATTTTGGTTTATGTAGTACCACATGTAATGCCATTTGCAAAAGAGATAATCTTGATGTAAATGTTCATGTATGCTTAGACTTACATATGAACTGTAATAACTATAATTAGCCCATACATGTATTACAATAATATTCAGTTATCAGAAAGACAAAAGAACTTTTTAACTGGCCACTTGGAGTGCTGTTCACAAGTACCTTATTTATACCAAAAGTGATTGTGTGTGCTAACTGATTCAGATATAACTTTCAGTCGTTCAAGTTGTCAAGTTTGTCCGTCATATTTTGAATAATGAAAGTCAATACTGGTTTTATTTTCAGCACCATTTCATAGACGTTTCCATGGTTTCACATGCTTAATGTACTCATTTTATTTTCAGCACCATTCCTACAGAAGTTTCCAGGGTTTTACATGTTTAATGCAGATATCAACCAGAGAGGAAGACTACATCGTGGACACACTGGAGTTAAGAAGTGACTTACACATTTTAAACGAACCATTTACAAACCCAAATATTGTCAAGGTAAGTTACCATGTAACAGTATTTATATTATAGATTTGTTAAGGTCATGTGACAGATACATATATGACAGATGAACTTAAAGAAGAACACCATTGCTGAAAATAAAGGTCTTTTTGAAAAAAAAACTTGGGTTGTGTAGAGTCACTACATGAGATTATATCAAATAAATTACTAACAATTGGCGGGAAACACACAGTTGAAATGTTCATCAATAATTGTTCAGTTGAGGTATTTGCTATTGACATGTATTGTCTACTAGCATTCAACTCATATGTATGTGTTATAGCCATACATAGGTATTCATGACTCCTAAGTGCTTAAATAAGTGCTTATTACTTTCAAATAAACAATTATGAATATATATGTGACAGTGAATGAGTGTGTGAACAAGTTTCAGTGAGATTTTTGTCTTTCCCCCATGTCTGTGTCTTTCCCCATGTCTGTGTCTTTCCCCCATGTCTGTGTCTTTCCCCATGTCTGTGTCTTTCCCCCATGTCTGTGTCTTTCCCCATGTCTGTGTCTTTCCCCCATGTCTGTGTCTTTACCCCATGTCTGTGTCTTTACCCCATGTCTGTGTCTACAATCCCCAAAATTATGGGAAATGTACTTATTCTCATGATCACGAACAACTGAAAGGGTAAGTGCTGTATAGTAGATTTTTTAACTTCTCTTCTAACTTCTCTTTATTCTCTTTTCCATGTTCTAGGTTTTTCATGGTGCAGATATGGATATTGGTTGGTTACAACGTGACTTTGGTCTTTATGTTGTCAATATGTTTGATACTGGTCAGGCATCAAGAGTGCTCAGTTTCTCACAATTCTCATTAGCGTATTTACTGAATCATTTCTGCCAAGTCCAAGCTGATAAACAGTTTCAGTTAGCCGATTGGAGGATTAGGTAATTATTCAAAATCGACTCTCAGAATATTGGCTATTTGCCAAGATCAAACTGAAAACATATTTTATGTGAGCTGATTGGTGGATAAGTTATTCAAAATCAACTCTCAGAAAATTGGCAGTTTGCCAAAATTAGTCTGACAAAAAAACCCTCTATCAGCTGATTGGTTGATACTTTAATTATTCAAAGTCAACCCTCAAAATATTGGCTATTTGCCAAGATTAAGTTGAAAAAAAATTATAATATATGAGCCAATTGTTGGACTGGGTAATTATTCAAAGCCCATTTTCAAAATATTGGCAGTTTGTCAAAATTAATCTAAAGAAAATCCTTTTTCAATGAGTAGTAGTCAGATTGAATATTTGTTGTAAATTTGTGCACTGTATTTCTTTCAGGCCACTACCAGAGGAACTACTTCGATACGCCAGGGAAGATACTCATTATTTATTGTATATTTATGATGTTATGAAAAATGAACTCCTAGAGAAGGGGAATGCTGGGAAGAATTTACTGAGAACAGTGTTGTCAAGAAGTAGTCAAGTCTGTCTGAAGGTTTGTCTACTTTTAAATGTCATGTTTTCCATGATGTAGATATCTTGGAAAAATCTGATGAATGAATGGTTTATCGCTTAATTTGGAGGCACCTACTTGTAATCCTTACAGCGTTTGGTGTTTGATAGGTTGTGTAAATTTAGTTGCAATGTCTTCAAGCATTTATTTGGCAGTGTTTCAGTTACTGAAGAAACAGTTCCTTGGTTTTTGGCATTCCAGATGCAATGATAATGACATTTAAGTTGTTGTAAATGTCATATTGATGTGATAGAGGTAATTGAATACACGAATGGCTTTAATGATGTTATAGAACTTAGTAGTAGAATTGAGATTATCTGATAACTATCCCAGGTGCCTTATCTGTTAACATGCAAATTACACCACAGCTAATATGCTAATGAGTGTTGAAACCAAAGAACGAATGAAGTTATTGTTTTCAATTCAAAAGTCATGAAATTGAAATTAGGTCTAATAATTTAGATTACTTCTGGTAGAGATCTCTCATGAAATATTACATATCTTTTTTCATTCTATTTTCTCCTTCGCCAACAGAGATATCAAAAACCACTTTTCAACGAAGAGTCGTATTTTAATCTTTTGAGGAAAAACAGGAAGACATTTAACTCACAACAGGTATGTACACCTACAATAAAATCACTGCAATTCAATTTGTGTGTTTGGCGCCCTCTTTTGGACAAACAAGCAATACCATTTGTTTATGAAGAATATATCACTATCATCATCTACAGCATATCGCTAGAAACAATTATTGAAAATCAATCAATCAATCGGTCAATATATCTAAGTGACTTTGGTAAGCATAATGAACATTGGGTAGTTATCATTTTATACACACATGCCTTTGGGCCCACACTACCAAACCCTCGACAGTAACACAAAAAAACATACAATAAATTTGTTTCAGACCTGAGATTAACGAAGATTTTCTCCAAGTATGTTTGAAACTTGGGATTTGTAAGAAAACAAACACAGCACTTCATTTGAATTCATACATTGGATGTCCACTGAATTTTAATCCTGATAAGTTTTGTGTAATTCATTCTGTAGATCCATGCTTTCAAGTTATTGTTTGCCTGGAGAGACAGGATAGCCAGAACAGAAGATGAAAGCTGTGCATACGTACTACCAAATCATATGCTGTTTCAGATCTCAGAAGTACTCCCCAGGTAAGTAGTTCATGGCAATATACTACCAAATCACATGCTCTCAGAAGTACTCCCCAGGTAAGTAGTTCGTGGCAATATACTACCAAATCATATGCTGTTCCAGATCTCAGAAGTACTCCCCAGGTAAGTAGTTCATGGCAATATACTACCAAATCACATGCTCTCAGAAGTACTCCCCAGGTAAGTAGTTCGTGGCAATATACTACCAAATCATATGCTGTTCCAGATCTCAGAAGTACTCCCCAGGTAAGTAGTTTGTGGCAATATACTACCAAATCATATGCTGTTCCAGATCTCAGAAGTACTCCCCAGGTAAGTAGTTCATGTCAATATACTACCAAATCATATGCTGTTCCAGATCTCAGAAGTACTCCCCAGGTAAGTAGTTCGTGTCAATATACTACCAAATCATATGCTGTTCCAGATCTCAGAAGTATTCCCCAGGTAAGTAGTTCGTGGCAATATACTACCAAATCACATGCTGTTCCAGATCTCAGAAGTACTCCCCAGGTAAGTAGTTCGTGGCAATATACTACCAAATCACATGCTGTTCCAGATCTCAGAAGTACTCCCCAGGTAAGTAGTTCGTGGCAATATACTACCAAATCATATGCTGTTCCAGATCTCAGAAGTACTCCCCAGGTAAGTAGTTCGTGTCAATATACTACCAAATCATATGCTGTTCCAGACATCAGAAGTACTTCCCAGGAAGATAGAGGAATGATTCAAATAACGCATGTTTTTAGTATTAAAAATCAATGTACATGTATGTCAAACTTTGAATATTAGTACTGTGGAATATGTGCTGTCAGCAAACTAAGATCGAGACACAAACAAAACTATTGTTATTACATGCAGTAGAGTGATAGCAGTGCCTTGGTTATATGGATATAATCACCCTCAAGATAGTGTAAACACTGAA
>NC_135569.1:1330341-1367841 GCF_964340395.1 Glandiceps talaboti
AAAGCATTGCTAGGATTGGTTGTGTTTGATAAATGATATTTAAAAATTGCTGGTACTTAAATTTTATGGTTTGCACAGAGAAACTGTTGAATATTTAAAGATGTATATACCAGTATTATTGTAAATTTATTTAGACATTTTATGAGATGTGTGGATATTTATTTAGAGTGACTATTGAATGAACCATATAGCTATACTATATGGGAATAATGTACAGATGGACAGAGATGGTGTGGGGTGCATATATAGCCATACATTACAGGGGAATATGGGAATAATGTACAGATGGGTGGGGGGGGGGGTATATAGCCATACATTACAGGGGAATATGGGAATAATGTATAGATGGGCACATATGGGGGGGGGGGTATATAAAGCTATACTTTTCTTACGAGGTTAATAGTGTACAGATGGGCAGAGATAGGGGGGGGGGGCATATATAGCCATACTTTTCTTACAAGGTTAATAGTGTACAGATGGGCAGAGATGGGGGGGGGGGGGCATATATATAGCCATACTTGTCATACAGGGAAAATAAGTACAGACATGCAGGAGGGAAATAGTGTAGAGACTGGGGAGAGGGGCATGCACTTGTTATAGTGGATATTATGCAATGATGGGGGAACAGGGGCATATAGTGTTACTCTTATTACAGGGTAAATGTGTAGGGGTGGTTATAGTTCTATACATAGCCATATACATGCTACACATCATATCTGTCACTAAGTCATCTATATCCCAATTCCACATTCCGAAAAGCCCACTCCCAATCCTTCAGATACAGGACATCCATCGTTGCAAATAGTTCACCAATCTAATGCCTTCTGCATTCTCCCACTCCTCTTGGTGTTCAATATTGTTGCATAATTTTTATATCTATCACGTATATTTGTATTTTAAATCTGTATTTGTTATATTTTGCAATTGCATGAAAACCCAAATAATGGATGCATTGCCGTTTATAAATAAATAAATAAAATATATCATTCAATGTTCAATTGTTAACTTTATTCATCTATGTTTATTACAGTAGTCATCAAAGAAAACAACATTGGCCCAAGAGATAGGATTTAGGAATGAACACAGAGAAGATAATGCCTTGGTAAGTGTTCAACAAAAGTAGTTTGTACTATATGACATTCATGCCACACTACTATCACCTACCACTCACGTCTGTACTAGTCTGTTGGTCCATAAACCCTACTATGGTTGGTCTATGGTTAGTCTGAGATTTAGTCTCCACCTTGCATTTGTGATTTGAAGTTCAAACAAAGGTCTTTAAGTAGATTCGAATGGGCAGAATAGTTTCTGGTTCTGGTGACAAGAACGATTGTTGTTATGGTGATACGTGTCAATATTGTTTGTACTTGATAAAGACTTTGGCAGGAAGCTTGTGTTTACTATTGATGTAACATTAGGTGGCTCATGGTGTTGCAAATCATTACTGAAAGACTTGCTTCATGGTCATTTTGACACCTCTTACAGTATAACGATATTTGATTGGCTGCAACCAAATCTGGTTGCACTGTGCAGGATATTGGACAGTTTAGTACAGTCATGGTTTAGAAGTCTGATAGGACTGAACAACATGACATATCTTATAGTGGTTTAGAAGTCTGATAGGGCTGAACAACACGATGTATCTTACAGTGGTTTAGAAGTCTGATAGGACTGAACAACATGACATATCTTATAGTGGTTTAGAAGTCTGATAGGGCTGAACAACACGATGTATCTTACAGTGGTTTAGAAGTCTGATAGGACTGAATAACATGACTTATCTTATAGTGGTTTAGAAGTCTGATAGGGCTGAACAACACAACATATCTTACAGTGGTTTAGAAGTCTGATAGGACTGAACAACACAACATATCTTACAGTGGTTTAGAAGTCTGATAGGGCTCAACAACATGACGTATCTTACCATCTACAGAAGTAACACACCTAGTATTTCTTGAACAAATTTGTGAAAATACTGTGTAAGAAATATGTTTCCACATTATTACACGGTTTGAAGTGTATAATATTAAAATTTGTATGGTTTGAGTTCAACCGTATGGGATATTTGTCAAGGAGCTCAATGACAGCATTTTTTGTCTGTGTTGGACCACACAACTTAAAACCATGGATTTGGGATATTTGCCTGGGATAGGGGTGATTATAGTTTGGAAGGCTATAGTCCAGTTAATTTAGCAAACAGTGTGGCAAAATTCAGAACTACTTGCGAGATGATTTTAGCATAATTTACTTAGTATTTTATGTTAAACAACATATCAAAGGTTTGAAAAATCAAAGTTTTGGAACATGGTGAAAAATGAGTTTTAATAAAAAGCATAATTAACATATCCATGAATTACTTTTTGTGCACAAAAAAAACATGCAAGTAACATGTCCATGGATAGGTTTAAGAGTGAGTAATTGTTCTAGTACCACTAAGTGATCATCAAACCATTGATTGTAAGCAGACCTAAATAAATTGTAGGTATTTTAGTTAATGGACACTTACAATGGATCTGTCCATGTACCAATCCGTCTGTAGTATGTCATATTTCTAACATGCAATATCCAATTTCATTCAAACGTGGTACAAATGTGACCAATCATACGAATGCCGTTCATCAAAAGTCAATTTTTTGCTTGTCAGAAGACACATTTGTCTGAAATTAACAACAGTTTTGTAGTGTGTTGTTCATCATGAATAAATGTATTGTTTTTGTTAACCATTTCATTGTAAAACCTTGAATATTTCATAATGATGACCACATCCTGTTGTCCTATTCACAATTTAATTGGTGTGACTTTTCTTAGAAACTGAGTCACTTGTATTAATAACATCATTATACATACAGGATATGCGCATGTCCGCGCTATGGTTCGCAGCTAACTGAGAGCTGTGCTCCCGTTTTGCTGTCAAATGTAGTCATTAAGTGGGACAAAGCCTCTTAACAGTCTCAAAACAAGGAAGTAAGTCAACGTAGATGCGAAATGGCAACAAAAGACAAGAATAAGGACCAGAACCGGGTCCCTGGAGGGACAACACCGAAAATTACTGATTTTGTTGTTCATCAAGATGGCGTCGACAAGGTTTCGGGGACAGAAGTGGGTGAGTCAGACTTCCAAACATTCGTTAGGAACACCTTAACAAGTCTACAAAACATGGTTCAACAAATAGCAAACGACCAGAAGAAGCTTTTAGTACGAGTAGAAAACATAGAGAAGAAACAGGAAGATTGTGAGAAGTCTCTTCAATACCAATCTGACGACATTGACCTACTTAGGCAAAATAATGCAAGCATGACTCAACAGGTGTCTGAAACAAAAGAAGAACTTGTATCAGTGTTGAAACGTCTTGAATCAGTATCCGAAGAAAATGTGAAGCTTCAGCGTCATTCTAGGAGCTTTAATTTGCGTTTTGGAGGGATAAAGGAAACTAAAGATGAAAACTGTAAAGACATTATAGTCAACATTCTGGAAGAAAACTTTGAGATGGATAATGTTCTGGTTGAAAACGCACACCGTGTTGGGCAGGTAAAGCGAACCAAGCCACGCCACATTTTGGTCAGATTCATCTATCGTCCTCAGAGATTTGAAGTCATAACCAAAGCCAAGGGAAAACTTGCGGGAACTGGCGTTTTTATTACTGATGATCTTTGTCGAGCTGACTACGAGAAGAAAAGGCAACTTCGTGCAGTAATGGCTCAAGCCTATAAGCAGAAAAAGCAAGCCCGCTTTAAAAATGGGGAACTCTATATTGATGGCAATATTTACCGGGCGTAGCCAGTATTGTCAAGTTTAGACATTGGTATTGGATTGTGATTGTATTTTGAGATGGGACAAGTACAGTCGTGCAAATTGTTCGATAGACGTAGAACTATGATAGACTGATAAACTGAGAATATTTCGTAGTGTGCTACAGCACTTATGATTGACGCAGAACTTTGGTAGACTGATAAACTGACCTTTTTTGTAGAGAGCTACAGCAAACGGGGTGGTTGGTTCTGTTTTGGACCTTTTTTTTCTTTGCAATGTTTCTTAAGTGTTTTCTTTGTGTTGCCGCTTTCGTGGTTGTTTTGTTTTGCTTTCTGTTTTTGTCTTTGGGTTTGTTTCGCTTTTTGCTGTCCTTGCAAGTTCCGTCAATGTTTGTCAAACATTCTTTCAAATTGCAGTTATGCAACGTGACTCGCCTTATTTGTAGATTTATTGTAACAGACGTTTTCCACCAATTCTGATGCGTGAACGCTTCAACATCAAAGTGCTCTCCCTTAATGTCAGAGGTTTAAATGCAAAACAAAAGCGAAGGTCTGTCTTTCGTTGGGTCAGGAAAAAAAATGCTGACATAGTCTTTCTGCAAGAGACATATAGCACGTCTCGGGATGAAAATACCTGGCGTAATGAGTGGGGTAATGAAGTTCTTTTTTCTCATGGAAATAATCACAGCAGGGGGGTGATGGTTCTCTTCCGTCCACAATTTGAGTATATTATTAAGAACAATGTCATAGATTCTGAAGGTAGATTTATTATTTCCCACTTAGAGTGTGGAGATTCAGTCTTCTATTTCATTAATGTTTATGCCCCCAATGTGGAAAGTAATCAACTGCAGTTTATTAGTAATATTATTAATCGCATGAATAGTCTCAACTTGGGGTCGGAAGACAATATCATCATAGGTGGTGATTTTAACGTAATTTTAAATCACAAATTGGATAAGTTTAGAGGTTCATCTGACCTTGGAACACAAAGGGGAAAAAGTGCCAGTAAAATTGCAGAACTTATGAATACTTTTGATTTACAAGACATATGGAGGTTAAAACATCCTACCTTAAAGCGTTTTACATGGAGGGGAGGTAATCCCATTATTCAATCTCGGTTGGATTACTGGCTTATTTCTAATAGTCTTCATGACTATGTTGAAAATACTGACGTTCTACCTTCAATCAAGTCAGATCATTCTGCCATCTTTCTTCACATTAATAGTTTTAAGTGTGGTGAAAGGGGACGGGGGTACTGGAAGTTGAACTCAACAATCATTAATGAAGAAGAATACATTAATCAGATTAACACAGAGAAGGACACTTGGATTGATGAATTTCAAGAAATTATGGATTGCAGGGTTAGATGGGAACTTATCAAGTACAGAATAAGGCGCTTTAGTCAGAAATATAGTAAAGAAAAAGCAAAGGGTAGAAAAGATAAAGAGGCCGAATTGGAGAAGGGCTACAGTAAGCTTGAATATAGTCTGGCTGAGACGAAAGACATGATTGAAATAGAAAGGATTCAATTAGAAATGAGAAGAATGGAGCAAGAGCTGAAAGAAATTGATGATTACAAAACTAAAGGCTTAATGTTGAGAGCAAAAGTTAGATGGCATGAAAAAGGTGAAAAGAGCAATGCATATTTTTTGCGTTTAGAAAAGCGTAATTCTTCAAAGAAACATATTAGGAAGTTAAGGATGAAAGATGGCAGTGTGACTACTGACCCGCATGAAATCTTAAAGATGCAGGCAGATTTCTACACTGACCTGTATTCTTCAAAATGTCAGTGCTCTGCAAACAGTTTTAATTACTTTTCTAAAGATTTGCATATTCCCAAGTTGACCCCAGACCAGCGTAACAGCTGCGACGGCAAACTCACTGTGGCCGAATGTTTCAAAGCCTTAAGTGCTATGCCAGCTAATAAAACGCCGGGTAATGACGGTATAACGGTGGAATTTTACAGTAAATTTTGGTCCTGGATAGGCCCCTATCTTGTTAATTCTCTTAATGACGCGTATGATAAGGGTGAATTAAGTAACTCTCAGAAACAAGCAGTAATAACTTTAATTGATAAAGGAAAGGATAGGTTGGAGCTCGGTAACTGGCGACCAATCTCCCTTTTAAATGTAGATTATAAGATAGGTTCCAAGGCTCTTGCAAACAGAATCATGGAAGTATTACCGAGTATTATCAGTGAGAATCAAACGGGTTATGTCAAGGGCCGGTATATTGGTGAAACAATTCGCACAGTTCTTGACATTTTACAGTACACAAAAGATTACGATATTCCAGGTGTTTTATTATGTGTTGATTTTAAGAAAGCTTTTGATTCTATTGAGTGGCCCTTTCTTGAACTCGCTCTAAAGGAATTTAATTTTGGGGATTCCTTCATCAGATGGACCTCCACATTCCATAAAGGTATTTCAAGTTGTATTGTTAACAATGGCGTGACCTCAGGATATTTTCCAGTCGCTAGAGGTTCACGTCAGGGTGACCCCCTATCTCCGTATTTATTTGTTATTGCAATTGAATTAATGGCTATTGCTGTAAGACAAAGTGAAAACATTAAAGGTATCTCCATTGATAAGAGAGAAACCAAGTTAGCCCAGTATGCTGACGACACCTCAGCCTTACTTTCTGACATTAGTTCTGCAAAGGAATTCCTTTTTCTGCTTGACCATTTCGGTAATATGTCAGGCCTTGTTATTAATAAACATAAGACAGAGGCAATGTGGATTGGGTCTAACAGACACATTGATTTGAAACCCCTAGATCTTTCATGGCCTGATAGACCGCTAAAACTTTTGGGAATTTATATTTCATATGATGACATGAATTCGAACAAACTTAATTTTCAGGATAAAATCGATGAGGCCCGGGGTTGTTTCAATATCTGGAGAACTAGGGGTTTAACCCTCCTCGGCCGAATTCAGCTCTGTAAAACATTTATAATTTCTAAATTTTCTTATGTGGTATCTCTTTTACCAATTTCTCGTGAGTACTTGAAGCAAATTGAAAGATTAATTTTCAGATTCATATGGGCAGGGAAGCGGGAAAAGGTTAACAGGGTAACAATGGTTTCTGACTTTAAAAATGGAGGTCTGAAAGTACCGGACTTCGAGTCCATTGTGATGACTTCCCGGGTTATGTGGATCAAAAGATACCTTAATCCCTCCCAGTCAATTTGGAAGTTCTTTGCAGATTCATTTGCCAGAAGGTATGGAGGTTTTCATTTGCTCTTGTATTGCAATTTTGACGTAAACAAGTTATTACTTCCGAATTTCTATAAAGATTTGTTAAGATCTTGGTTATTGGTACGAAATGATTTGGAGCAGTCCCTGCATACTGATTTCCTTTGGAATAACAAATATTTTCAAATTGGTGGTAAGGAAGTGTTCAATAGAAATATGATGCAAGCAGGCATCTGGTACCCAGGTGATCTTTTCGAAGCTACAAATAGAACTATTCCTTTCGAGGTGTGGGTAAATCGAGGTGTTTCTTGCAGGTACTTTTGTGTTTGGGCGGCGCTTGTAAATTTGATAAAAGCGGGCAAAATGCAAGCTGTTAGTGGAAAAAACATTTCTCATTCCCAACTCTTGAGCTCCTCTTCAAAAAATATCTATCAGTTTGTACTTAGCTCTAAACACATTACCTTCAAGAAACCTCGGCTCTCTCAATTGACCATAAATACCAGAGAGAATACTGACTCAGAGTGGATGGATATTTATCTTCGACCACACATTGTATCAATGGATACCAAATCCAAGATCTTTCAACACAAGGTTTTGCAGAATTATCTTGCTGTTAATTATTGGCTCAAGAAATGGGGTATTACAAGTAGTGAAACCTGTTCTTTTTGCTCAAATTACAGTGAAACTATCCTTCACCTATTTTGTGAATGTGAGATAGTATTAGCCGGTTTTTGGGTACACTTTAAGACATGGTGGAACACGTTAACAAATGTACAAATTAATATCGACTCTGATGTAATTCTGTATGGGTCTACGAACTATCCAGTTATTCTTAATTACATTTTGATTCAAGCCAAGCAGTTTGTTTTCCAGGCCAGAAGATCTGCAGTATTACCTTCATTCCATATTTTTATCGAACATCTCAAACAGTTGTATAAGATTGAAAAACAAGTTGCTATTAGAAATAACAGGCAAGATAATTTTCATCAGAAATGGTCATTGTTAGATAATCTCAACTAAGGTATTTCTTTCAAGTTTGCTTTAACAGATTCTTTAGTTACCATGACTTGGTCTAAATTATTTTTTTTTTGTAGCTAGGGACAGCATTGTTTGTTTGGTTGTGTGTTGTGTTTTCCTTTCTCGTATGTGCTGTAGTTCTTTTTCGTTTGTTTCTGTATTAATAAAAAAAAAAAAAAAAAAAAAAAAAAACTCGGTGCCTGTAGGTAGATCTCGTTGCCAGGCATATCTACATACATTTTTTGCTATTTTATCCATCTATTAATACCTTTTGCTATCATTGCAAGCTTTTGCTATGGGTGTGGTCTTGTTGCTAGGCATATTTGAATACATTTTATAATGTTTATTCACTTGCCTGTTACTCCCTGTTATCTTTAATGCACACCATCAATTGGCTGTTGCTATGGGCGTGGTCTTGTTGCGAGGCAAATTTACATACATTTTTTGAATGTTTATTCAATTGTCTATTAATCCCTGTTATCTTTGTGAAATAAACCACCGTTTGGTTGTTGCTAAGGGAAAAAAAAAAAAAAAAAAAAAAAAAAAAAAAAAAAAAAAAACATCATTATACATGACAGCTAATTATGGCAGGAACTATTAATAGAACAAAGTAATAAAATTATCATTGTGATCTGTTCATAAACAAACTCTAAGAGAGTGGCTATAGAGATTGAATTATACGTCATAATGTTTTTTTAAGTTTCACATGGTGGTTTTTTTGTCGTCATGGATACTGATAGTGCGCAAACATATGATACATTTTATATTACTGTGATGTGAACACAAATTGCACAACAGGGTAGCCAGGAAACAACAGAAGCTGATTTCCACCTGGGCCCTGTTACCTCACACACACAAAAAACATTACATACCACACAAAAATAGATTACAAACAATGCGAAAGCAACATTTAACAAGACAAGATGAAAAGGCAACAATATCAATAGATAAATTTACACCACCATCCAGTTACACCATACTGGAAGTCATCCTCTTTGACATAATATGATTTATGTATGTATTTCTAAAAGTATGAATTGTTTTGCACTGCTTAATATGTGTTGGTAGACTGTTCCATAGAACAGTGCCAGAGTCTTTGAAGGTTCTCTTGTCGGAATTACTGCTAATTCTCAACACATGCATATTGAGATTGGATCTTTGTCTAGTGGAATAGTTATGTACTTCATCCAACCTCTTGACATATCTAGTAAGATACAGAGGTGTTAATTTATGAAGAACTTTAAAAATAAACGCACGCCTTCTGAAAAGCAAAACGCTCATTACATGACAACCAATTTAAACTCTCTAACATAGTAAAAGAGTGGGTCCTAGGCCCACACTGAAGGATTATCCATGCTGCTTTATTTTGGAGCCTCTGAAGTCTGGTCAGCAAAGTCGTACCACTGTTTGACCACACTACTGCAGTGCAGTCAAACAGTGGCAGTACCATCGCATTATAAAGCATCTTTGTAGTATCAAATGTAAGATATGGTCTTACCCTCCTAAGCACACCCAGCCTTTGTGATGTTATGGTCTTACCCTCCTAAGCACACCCAGCCTTTGTGATATTATGGTCTTACCCTCCTAAGCACACCCAGCCTTTGTGATGTTATGGTCTTACCCTCCTAAGCACACCCAGCCTTTGTGATGTTATGGTCTTACCCTCCTAAGCACACCCAGCCTTTGTGATACTATGGTCTTACCCTCCTAAGCACACCCAGCCTTTGTGATATTATGGTCTTACCCTCCTAAGCACACCCAGCCTTTGTGATACTATGGTCTTACCCTCCTAAGCACACCCAGCCTTTGTGATATTATGGTCTTACCCTCCTAAGCACACCCAGCCTTTGTGATATTATGGTCTTACCCTCCTAAGCACACCCAGCCTTTGTGATACTATGGTCTTACCCTCCTAAGCACACCCAGCCTTTGTGATATTATGGTCTTACCCTCCTAAGCACACCCAGCCTTTGTGATACTATGGTCTTACCCTCCTAAGCACACCCAGCCTTTGTGATGTTATGGTCTTACCCTCCTAAGCACACCCAGCCTTTGTGATGTTATGGTCTTACCCTCCTAAGCACACCCAGCCTTTGTGATATTATGGTCTTACCCTCCTAACCACACCCAGCCTTTGTGATACTATGGTCTTACCCTCCTAAGCACACCCTGCCTTTGTGATATTTTACTACAGATCTTAGTTTTGTGCATTTCTATATTTTAGTAGGATTCAATCCAGACTTCAAGGTAAAATGAGAGTAACAAATGTAAGACTGAGAGGCTAGTTTGGTTCACATGCCCTTTCAGAAGTTCTCATATTAGTAACTATAGTAACAAGAACCATAGTAACAAGAGTAACGTAAATGTAAGACTGAGAGGCTAGTTTGGTTCACATGCCCTTTCAGAATTTCTAGTAACTATAGTAACAAGAACCATAGTAACAAGAGTAACGTAAATGTAAGATTGAGATAATATTTTGGTTCACAAGCCCTTTCAGAAGTTCTAGTAACTATAGTAACAAGAACCATAGTAACAAGAATAGCGTAAATG
This sequence comes from Glandiceps talaboti, assembly GCF_964340395.1. Lineage (NCBI taxonomy): Eukaryota > Metazoa > Hemichordata > Enteropneusta > Spengelidae > Glandiceps > Glandiceps talaboti. The sequence goes on from NC_135569.1 coordinate 1,340,852, forward strand.
AAAGATTGAGACAATGGTTTGGTTCACATGCCCTTTACAATTGTGTAATAAATGTAATCATTTTGTGAAAAAGATGTGTCTGTGTGCTCTCTTCATTATTGTCTGGTAACTATGGTAACAGACAGTAATGAAGAAAGCACACAGACATCTTTTTAACACCTTTGTGTCTGAAGTATCCATGTTTGATAACATTTGACAATGTCAACAGATTGTTTGACACTTCAACTGAACTGTGTGTGTGTGTGTACATCTAGTACAATATAAAGAGATTCTAAGATATGACATTTGTTTGAAGAATTTCACTGGAAACAATTCTACTTTTTATGTAAATTTTCACCACCCCCCTCCCACCACCACCACTCTGAGTCATGTGTGTATGTATGTATGTATGTATGTATGTATGTATGTATGTATGTATGTATGTATGTATGTATGTATGTATGTATGTATGTATGTATGTATGTGTGTGTGTGTGTGTGTGTGTGTGTGTATGTTTGTATGTATGTATGTTTGTATGTATGTATGTATGTATGTATGTATGTATGTATGTATGTATGTATGTATGTATGTATGTATGTATGTATGTATGTATGTATGTATGTATGTATGTATGTATGTATGTATTATGAATGATACATGGATAGAATCGTATTTAGAAGATTGTGGCAAATAGTCTGAATGGTTTGTTGTCATAGATTGATCAATGCAACTTTTTAAGTTGATCTAGTCAATGTCGTGTGTAATTTAGAGTGGAAATTTATATTTGGTGAAAGATAGACCTCAGTAAGTGTAATCAGTTGAATGTACTACATTGTCATTGCCACTATTTGTATATCATGTCTATACACGTGATGGAAGCTCTATCGGATGTAGACATGATTGAACATGTTTTAGCCACTGGGCCTGGGAAACTTAAAATATTTTTATACAAACAAAAAATAACCACCAAGGTTTTTATTAAATTTCAGACTATGTCCCTCTAATAAATTTCAGACTATGTCCCTCTAATAAATTTCAGACTATGTCCCTCTAATAAATTTTAGACTATGTCCCACTATTAATTGATGTGGGTGTTATTTAATTAGGGTGACTTTGTTGATGGAGTGGGTATTTATAAGGTTGACTCTCATAATTATTTCCTGTATTAGCAAATTCTATTTACAGTAAACTTAACCAGGCTTTTTACTCAGTACATTGATATGCTAATTCAGTATTTGCATAATATGCAAATGTTTACTTTGCTACACGGATTGCACCAATCAACTGTACAATGTAGATCAACTGTAGATCAGAAATTTCAACTTAATTTGCATAAAACTGATCCATTAATCAACTGTGCCTGCCCATTTCAAGTAAAGCGGAGTTTGCATAGTATGCAAATAATAAATTTGTATGAAATCATAACATGTCAATCAACTCTGCCCACTCTCATCAATTAGATCAAACATTTCCAACTGAACCCAGGACAAAGAAATTACAAAGATGAACAGTACAGGAGTCGTCGTTGCAAGGACATTTGCTTAGAGATAATTGCACAATGTCACAAGCTCTATAAACAAATAAGCCAGTCCCCCCCCAAAAAAAACCAAAACAAAACAACAACAACAACAACAAAAACAACCCAAAAAACCCCCAAATATTCACAGGTGTGACATCGACACATGTGTGTATGATGTCACAATGATGACAATTGTAGAGGTCACATCATTATAATGATCTATGCAATGTAAAAATATAGTAAACACATTAAGACATTAAATATTAAACCCAGCAGTGTATATCACACTAGCAATATACTAGTATCCTATTTAAATGAGCAGTAAATCTTTATCATCTTATCAACTTCTTAACAATCTGTTATTGAAAGTGTGAAAGTTTTCAAAATTTGGTTAGAAGTGAAGTTCAGCGATTGTATTGATGTCCCCCCCCCCCTCCCCTTGAACAAAGTTCATTTATTGAGTTAGTGTGACATCATGCAATCATCCCATACATCTTTTCATACGAAGTGTTATCTGTCATATTTAAAAAGACTTCCTGGGAAGATTTTGGTCATTATCTCTCATCTGAAAATAAAACATGATAGTAATTGTTGTGTTGGTAGTTTCAAGGATTGAAATTGGAATTGATGTTACAGTTCACAAAGCTAAAAACAGCTGCTGACTGAAAAAAGAGCAAATTATTGATCCATTACTGCAGATGATATTCAACCTTGTCAAATTGGTCTCACCTTGTACATGTTCCATTACTACAAGCTTCAAGGGCACCAGTGGGTATTAGTGTATAGTACGTGCACCATGCGGCCAGCCAAAAAAAAAATGTTGTCTTCATATGTTTTCTCTCTAAGACCTTGTTGTACATTCATAGTTATTGTTTAAACTTTGTCATCAAAACATAATTTGTTACTGTAAGTTGTATTCTGAACAATGTATGGAGTCAAAGATATAATGACATACCTGATGTTGTCACCTAGGCAACAAGTATGTGAATATCAATAATGAGTACCAAGGTAGGTATCCAGACAAAGATTGGAGAACCATGATTGAAAAAATAGAGAGGTATGTGTGTGTATGTATGTATATGTATGTATGTATGTATGTATGTATGTATGTATGTATGTATGTATGTATGTATGTGTGTGTGTGTGTGTGTGTGTTTGTGTGTGTGTGTGTGTGTATGTATGTATGTATGTATGTATGTTTGTATGTATGTATGTATGTATGTATGTATGTATGTATGTATGTATGTATGTATGTATGTATGTATGTATGTATGTATGTTTGTATGTATGTATGTATGTATGTATGTATGTATGTATGTATGTATGTATGTATGTATGTGTGTGTATGTATGTATGTATTTGTGTGGGGGTAGGTGGGTGGGTATATATGTGGTTCTGTGTGTCTGTGAGGCATATGCATTTGTATGCATGTATAAATGTATGTATTTGTGTTGTATGTATGTAGTAGGATAGATTGATGCAATGGATGGATGGATGGATGGATGGATGGACAGACATGAATGGATGGTTGGTTGGTTGGTTGGTTGGTTGGTTGGTTGGTTCGTTCGTTGAATGGATGGATGGATGGATGGATGGATGGATGGATGGATGGATGGACAGATATGAATGGATGGTTGGTTGGTTGGTTGGTTCGTTGAATGGATGGATGGATGGATGGATGGATGGATGGATGGATGGATGGCTTAATGGATGGATAGCTGTGATTTATTGTACATGTGGTTGGGTCCAATGAGTGTGCATGGGTATATGTGACAGAACTTGCATCTATGTGCATGCATGCATGTGTGTTCACTTGCATATATTCTGCAAGTGGGGATAACATGTAATCAGATGGGAAGGCAATATTTGCATCTAGACAAAATAACTGGACCGATAATGATTCCTAGGAAGCCAAGGTTAAAATGATAAGAGGTCGTGCCGGAGCCTAAAGCATATATACTGGTAATGACTTTTAATTTCCATTACTCAACATAGGATCATTTACCTGTGTTCTTTTACTGCATGATCCATTAAGGTTTTATTTACCTTGAAATGTTAAAATGGCCATATGGATGAAAATTGGGTATTTATTTTGGATTTCTAAGTTATAAAACAATTTTCTTATGGCTTCCTACTTGATAAATCAATGTGAAACAACATAGACCAAGTCTGTGTTTGGAACTCAACACAGTGCAAAAAGCATAATGCATTGTATAAAATATTTATTATTGTATGTACATTACAAACTTTGTACACATATTTTAGCTTTTTTGAATGTATTGAGTTCCAAACACAGACTTTGTCTGAGTTGTTTCACATTGATTCATCAAGTAGGAAGCCATGATAAATTTATTGTTTAATAAAAATCCAAAATAAATACCCCAATCCTGATCCATATGGCCACTTTAAAGTTGTTGAAAATGAAAATTTGTATTGTGCCTAGTCAATGATTTAAACCACAGTATATATCAGTAGAGGAAAGTACATACTAAATCTGAACATAATTTTATTGGTTCTATATTATTTTTGTCTCATTTGAAGAATTATTAACATATTTGTTGTAGTTAATTATACTAGTATACAAAAGTTATTTGTAGCCATTGATAGGCAATTTATTACATCAATGGTTGAGTGAGGCAATGCTGCATCACTGCTAGTACTAGGAATTTGAAGCAAGTTTCAGTTTGGTGTTTCTTGGCCATTACATGAACTTTGTGTTGTGTGAAATCATGAAATGATTCTACATTACCCAAAGTTTAAGTAAATATCTACTTTTCCTGGCGTGATGTTCCTTTGTAATATTCAGTCACAGTATACCACAGTACAAAGCAACATACATTCAAGGATAGTCGCTACTTTCAATTTTAAATTCTTTTGTGGTTCTTAGCAAGTGTTGTTATATAGCTGGAAGGAAGACAGAGATCCATGTGATATTTCATCTATTTCAGAGTACTGTAGAAGATTTATGAATAATAGATATCCTAGACTTGAATACAGGAAGATGTATCTTGACTCACCAATGAAATATTAATATTGATAATTATCAGCGTGACCTTGTATGTATTTCCTTATACTGGTATTATAACACTATGAAATCAGACTCCTTGAAATGATGTATAGTCAGTGGTCACGTTTCACTCTCTTGTATAACTGTTGACATCAGACCAGTGATGAACGGAACCTGTTACAAACAGGACAAGTAAACTGATGAATTGGCTTTAATAGCACTTGGCACAACATGTTGGAAATACAGAGAGACAAGTATTACATTCCATCCTTTGATGAGAACAGTTGTATGGCCTCTTTACATAATAGTCTGCTGTTCCAACATACTGAGCCAAGTGTTATTAATCCAATTCATTTGTTTACTTTCCCTGATTGTAACAGCTCATGTCATCAAAAGTTGTTAAAACGAATGAGCAAACAATCCAACTGTTTGTTTTTCTTTCTCTCTGTTTGTCTCTGTCTGTGTGTCTCTCTCTCCCTCCCTCCCTCCCTCCCCCCTCCCTCCCTCCCTTCCTCCCTTCCACCCACTTGCCTCTTTGATTTCCATCATTAACAACCAATGTGACAGTTCCCTATCTCTAAGTGATGGTGGTTTTAATTACAGACCAGGGATTCAATCCCAGGTTCTAGCAATCACTTTATCTTATCAGTGGAGTCATAAAGATAACATACCATCATTCTTTAGTTCTGACTCTACCACACAACTATTTTACACACTTCTATGTTCATCCCAATCTGAACCAGACCATTAAACTCCGAGTACAATGGAAAGGAGCTAAAATCTGTAGTGATTGTAAGATAGGTCTTCTTGTTCAGCCTCATCAGACTTCTTAGTGGTGCTGGCTGAGAGCGTGGTATGAATGTCTGCATCGTACAGACTAGTTCATAACAAGCTCCCTTCCCACTACCTCCTTTGAGAAGGCAAAAACCTAGAGGCTATGTTATATATAGACTGTAAAGTAGATCCCAGGAGACACACATAGGATGAACCTATAAGAGCAAATGCAGGTGTCATTAGGATGTGTGTACTGTTATCTGTCATCCTAAATTCCCATTCTAACCTTCAGTAGTGATTACAAAGATCAAAATGATCAGTTTGTGTAATGAGGCCTTCAAAGCATACAAGGCCATGGTGAATGTCGCCATGGTGGCTGGGCATAGCCACAGATCTGGCCACACTAATACAACATTTTGATTTATGGACTTGTTGGGAAATTTTTTGTCACCTCCTTCATCAATGTCAAGAATCTTTAGTTTGTGTTATGAATCCTTTAAAGCTCACAGTGTTATGGTGAATGTTGCCATGGTGACAGGTAGTGATAGATCTGGCCACATTTATAAAACATTTAGAGTAATGGACTTGTTAGGAACTTTTTTGTCACCTCCTTCATTAATGTCAAAAATCTTTAGTTTGTGTTATGAGTCCTTTAAAGCTCACAGTGTCATGGTGAATGTTGCCATGGTGACAGGTAGTGACAGATCTGGCCACACTGATAAAACTTTTAGATTGATGGACTGTTGGGAGCTTTTTTCGTCATCTCCTTTGTCAATGTCATGAATCTTCAGTTTATTGTTACGAGTTCTGTAAAGTTGTCACAACACCATAGTGAATGACGCCATTGAATCTGGGAAAGTGACAGATACATGTACAGACATGATGCAATGTATTGATTACCTATATTTATCCATTTTGTTTACAAATCACTTCCTGTATTTACAAATATTTAAAACTTTCCTTTTTTAATTTGTGCAGTTATAAGTTACAAACCTAGACTTAGTCTATGTAAAACTAGATATTTTCACCTCTAGGAAATTTTGTCTTCGGCTAGTTCTCAAAGATTACTGTTACTAGTACTGGTACATTGTGTTCATGTACAAGAAGGCAGTTTGGTCACTACTTATTTCCACATTTTTTGTTTTACAGTGAAATAAGCAAAAATAAATCTTAAGCAAAAAGTTGAAGGTTTACAGTATACTGTTTCATATTGTTTGAAGAAAGTTCCACAAGCTCCACCCATTTCTCATCCATGTAGCCACTTTAGGGCAGAATGTGCTTTAGAGACCAGTTTCCCTGAAAATCAATGTTTTTCAAACTTTTCCCAATGAAAGTTTGTCCCAGATCCTTTTAAAGTAGTAAAGAAAACCGAGATTCATTATCCTGTTTGTAAGGAAATCGGAAAGTTAATGTAGTATTCGGCGGCCATATTGGATTCCAAAATGGCTTACAGAAAAGTTAATTTTATATCATTTTGACCTCTGTTCAAAAATTTGAGTGGTGACCTCTGTGTTATACTCATCATTGTATAAACTGAAAATGGGTTGGTGTGTTCTTGAACACAGTAACAGTGGAATTTTCAGACTTCGACTTCTTAGGCACATAACGTTAATGGACCTAAGATTTTCAATGAGACTTGAATAGCCACATGCTTTAAATGCCACTTTGAATTAATAATTTAAACTTAATTATGCATGAAGGTTAAAAACTACCCTAAAAGAAGTAAGATTAGAATGAATCTCAGTACACTTGACTACATTTTGGCCTTCAAGGATTTCACTCTCCTCAGTTTCTAAATCTTTAAGTAGATTACTGCAATCTAGAATTAAATCAAAGTATTTATTCAGTCACGGATTAAGTTTCTAAGTGATGTTATTTTGCTTTTACAAATCTGACAAAGATTGAAGGATGTGTGATTTATTGATAAACATCACCTATGATTAGTTCAATGTCTTCTCTGTTAACCAGGTTGAAAATTCCAACATTTTGGAATAAATGTCTCTTTTTTAAAATAAATTTTTCAAAAACATATACTTTATTTTAGAGAAAAATCATTTCACAAACCAAAATTTATCATTTTTTGTGAAAATGTTGATGTATAGTGATTTGTATTTAAACACTACCTGTGGTTTATTTAGGCTCTTTTGTTGCCCAGCACTTCCTTCCAAATGTTTTGAAAAAAATTCCAAATTTTTGAAAATAATTGTTGATTTTTGATATATTTTTTTTTATACAACCTGCATTAAAATCGTGAAAAGAATCACATTTTATGGTTTTTAGTATGCCATGATTTATTTACAGACATTGTGAATGATTTGTTTTTTGTGCTATCTACTTTTCCCTCCAAATTTGTTAACAAAATTTATAGTTTTCTGTAACTTTTTTAAACCATTACCTTATGTGAACTAAAATCATAAAAACAACACACAGTTATAAATTCTTGTCAAAATGTTGTCATTTTTCATGTAGTGATTTGTTTAAAGACATCAATGATTTGTTTATATGTAACTTTCTTTGTGCTACATACTTTCCCTCCATTTTTTATAATCAAATTTTATAGTTTCTCTGTAAATTATTTTCAAATTCTTTAATTTATTTACATCTAGAATCATAAAAAAACAATTTATATATTTATTTATCCCAAAATTTTGTTCAAAAAGTGTCCAATATTTGTGAAAATGTCATTTATGAAGTATGCTATTATTATCATATGAAGTGAAGTGAAAATTTCATTTAATGCTCAAAGTTTAGTGGACACTTTTTAGATTTTATAAAACTCATTTGTCTCAATTTTCTTCACATTTGCAATCAGTTATCAGGTTAAGAAAGTCATTTAAGTTGTCCATAGACCCTCCACCCACTGAGTTGTTCAGGGGACAAAAATATTGACTGGAAAGTGAAATTGTCCAATGTTTTTGTGAAGTGTTTTGTTTTATTTGGCCTTGTAGGTATACAATGGCAGATGTTCCATGGCAAGCCAAAAGGTCTAACAGAATCAGAAGAAAGAATTGGTTTTCTTTTGTAACAAAGCATATGACCTCAGTTTGTAATATAAAACACAAGGCTACGCAAAATTGCATGGGATTTCTTTTATTGTCACTTTGTTATGTTTTCTTTCATTCTTTTGTTGTCTTTTTACACAGCAAAAATTATTTTTGATAAGTTTAAGGTCACACACAATTTTATAAAACATCTCCTTTTGATGTAATTCTAAGACATCGGTTGAAGGATAGTGCATCGATGACAATGGAAAGGCTGATGACTTCCAAAAAAAAACGTGACATTGGCAGCGATCAATCTTATATGAACAATCGCAGGTCAACGTCCTCAATATTCAAATTTCCTCACCATATGTCAATCATTTTGGGGAAATCCAATCAAATGATGAGATTTCTGAGAAATACTCTCAGAGATTTTAAACATTAATGATTTGGTTCACTTTTTTAGAGTTATTTCTAAACAACGTTCAAATATTTTCTTTTTTCTGTTGTTATTTAAGTCCAAGGTTTTTGTACGATTTCAAATTATCATCGATGAGAACCGATATTGAATTCAAAACTCTCAACAATGCTTGTATTTCTCCATGATCTAATCAATCAACTTCACTTTCTTTTTGCAATATTTCGATTTAGACAACTATTGAATCCATATGTTGTGTCCATATGTTATCAGTAGTTTTCAAAAACCTCACTCATGAACTGCATGATTGATCTCCAACTGATTTGTAATAAGCCCTATACCTTGTACGTTTAATACTGAATGTAGTGTTAACATTTTCAGCACACAATTCTTTAAGTACTGACAATAGCATTGACATTTTCAGCACACATTTCTTTAATTACTGAGTAATTTGGTATTTTCAGCACACAATTCTTTAAGTACTGAGTAATTTGGTATTTTCAGCACACATTTCTTTACTGTGATATTTTCAATAGACATTTCTTTTAGTAATGTGTAAATCGTTGTGTTTTCAGCTCACATTTCATGAAGTACTGAGACTGACTGTAGTGTTTATATTTTGAGTACGCCTTTCCTTGTGTCTGTAATGCTAAATATTTTGACACAAGGTGTAACAAATTTTGGCAAAATCCATTAATAATTTTACGCTAAGGCCTTAAAAAATTTATTTAGTTCTGGTTACTCGACCCCACATAGTTTTTCACTGCCAATCCTTAACATTTTTTTACCTATTCGAGAAAAAATAAAATGAAATTGTGAAGTATGATGTCTCGGGAGAAATAGTAGATGTGGAAACTGACATCAACTTAAAAAGTCAATATAAAACTGTTCTTCCAATCTGTAATGGCTGTACATCTGATGAGAAGAAACCAATAACACAGAGACCATATGGAAAACAACGGAAAACATAACTACCTGAACTAGACTCTCACTCATACATGAAATTTTTAGCTCCGCTGTCAGCGAAAGCTGAAAGCGTAGCTTTAGGTATAGGTGGGTATTGAGGTATAGAGAGTAGAGTGAATCATAGGTGTCCGTCAAACTTTTATATTTTTACTATCTACTCCATAAGTGACAGTCGGAATTCTTCGATATTTGGTGTGCATGTTCCCTGGGGGGAGGCTATTCAGATTTGTTCATGCCAAGTTGATCTGTGCCATTTTCAATTTTTTATGATTTTTTTTCATAAAATGTCATTTTCATCAACTCCTTGAAAACCTCTTATTAGATTGCTTTGATATCTGGTGTGTTGATGCGCAGGGGGTAGCTTACTCAGATTTGTTAATTTCAAGTCAGCACATCCTCATTTTTATTTTTTATGATTTTTTTTTTGTAATTTGAAAAAAAAATGAATATGTTAATGAACATAATGACCGACGCCATATTGGAAATCAGTCGACGAGACTTTAAGTAAACTGCCACTTTTCAAAAGACACTATTGACGTCAAACAAGTAATGTAATATGTGCTATAGTCATAATTCTACGCATTGGGCGCCCAAATGACAAGCGTTTGTTCGAAACAGGGTTGTAAACTTCAAATCCAATTCTGCACCCTTCTACATAATCAGCCAGTCCGCAACATCCTCATTTGCATACTCTATCCTGATTCGACCAGAAGCTGAAGGTGACCTCATTCGACCAAGCGATTTTCCACAGCAAGTATCTTGAGTATCAACACAGGACGTTCTTAGTACTCACTAAAATCACACTTCAGACCACAGGGGCGTGTATTATTGCTTAGATTTCCGTTTTCTTAGGAAAATATCATACGAATCTTGCTGCTACAAATGTATCGATCTATAGTACTACGTATACTATAAATATACAGGTAGGAATATATATTCAAAAGGTTGTTATATTTAGTCTGTAGACCTGGAAAACTAACAATCTATGCAATATTACACGCCCCTGTGCTTCAGACCCACTATAAAAGTGTGATGTTTTCAGATAACATGTAACTTGTGGTTAATTCTATATTGTCGTGCAATTTGGAATGACAGTGAACCAGAATTCAGACAACTTGCGTAAGGAAGGGCATGCCAGGCATGCGGTTGAAGTTTAAATATGGCCGACAGTTCACATGTAAAGTTAAACGACATGAACGTGTCTTGCCTTTCCAAAATGCAAATATTTGGCAAGTTAGAATAATCAAAATAATTACAACTTTAATTTGGCTTCAGACTTTGCATTATGTTTTGCGTATCTTTCCCCGTTTTACATGTAAATCCGAAAAGGTTCTCTCTCATCATGTCATCAGTGTCAGTGATCATACCGCGCGGGGTAGTCCTCGGGTGCACGAGTCTGTATTACCATGGAAGTAAAACCATGGTTCTACTTCCATGGTATTACTGACTTGACTCTAAACACCGGAGGGGGAGGGACAATTGTCAGAATCGAGTCCCGAATTCCTCCGTATGCAAGCAGGACTACGTGCGGGGCTGCTTTGAGTACGAGCGAAGTGAGGCATGTTGAGGTATTTTGTTGAGAATTATAAATATTGCGAAATGTCAAGTACAAGGTTTAAATAAAATGGAATGATGAAAAAAATGGCAGAATCTGCTGACAGGCGCCGGTCACAAAAAACACTGTGAATTAAAATATCAGACGATGTACATGTATGTATTAATCGCCGACAATCCACCCGTATGCACGAGGGACTAACCCGGAAGCAAGTCGTTGTCAGCCATACGTTACAGTGGTAACATCGTCCGAGAAATCGCTGCGTTCAGAGTGTCATTATTCACAGAATTGTTGTTTTCGAGTGAAAACCCATATTGAATTGTATAACTGTAACTAATGAAGACATGTCAATTTATATTTTGAAAGTTGTATCGCTAGTTTGAGACGATTTTCTCACGTACTATAGTACTATCGAGGCTTACTTGGAAGTAGTAGGACCTTCCAGTTCATCGGGAAGTTTAGCCAGTCCGATAATTCTTTCTGGTTTAGTTTACAACACTTTTGATAACGCAGATTTTGTTGTTGTGATGAAAAGAAATTAAAAAAAGATCATTTCAACCATTTCGTTGTGTTTTCTTTGTGAAAGGTAACCGAACATGAACGAGTGTTACCACTGTAACGTATGGCTGAGAATGACTCTCTTCCGGGTACTTGAGATTGTCGCCGTACGGAAACTAAGATGGCGATTAATACATTTCTTCCCTATATATATCTACCACAACTAGAACAAGTTGAATGTTGTTGACTTTGTAAATTTGTTAGAAAATTGAAATTCAAATTGCCTCAAAATTATTTTAGATCCCTAGTTTATTTCATTCTTCATTAAACTTTTCCAGGGTTACAGCTGTAAGACACTGGAATTACTTATAGCCAACCTCAAAATCCTCTTTTTTTCTTTTTCTTGTGTGCATTTCCCAGTCATTTTTTTCTGAGATTTTGTGCAATTTTTCATAACAGTAGATTTTTGTTATAAAATGGTGACTATGGTATAAAAGTACAATACATTACCAACTTCTGTGTAAAATGTGTTTTATAGTGAGACATCATATGAAACCACTAACCACTTTATTGCATCGCTAAAACAAAACTGCATAGTGACTCGAAGAGCTGAAGACCTGAACCACGTCTACATGTCACCAAAATAAAAAATTAAATAAAAAAAACAACAGCGGAGCTATTCTGACCGATAGGTCGCTTGTTATTTTTTTTAATCTACTTACCCCACCTATTCTAAGACTCAGCATAATCGGAAGCACATAATTATTTTTTTTAGGCCTAAATGATAATTATTAATTATTCATACAAATTTAAATAGAATTTAACCATGAGTTGTTTGCTTATAGGGTTTCCTTATTAAACTTATTGTATGAGAACTGTAGAAGTTCTACAATACTACCCCCTCTGTGTTGACTGGTGGTGTGAAACCTTTAAGCCAACACACAGCTGGTGACTTGACAAGGTTTAACTCTAGTGTTGGTCTTACGCACAGTGTCCTTTCACATGCTCAGTGGCCTCTCAAAATTTTCATTTGGACACCCAGTTCACAGAGACAATTTTACAAGTAAAAAGAAAATTGTAAAACTTGCTTGAATATAAGGTTTCCACTAAGACCTAAAGAAGTAATTGTTTGGTTCCGGTTACCTGACCCAACCTAGCTTTTCACTGCCAACCCTGAACTTTTTTTATGTATTCGAGAAAAAAATAAAATCGGATGCGGAAACTGACATCAACTTAAAAAAAGACACTCAAAAACTGTTCTTCCAATCTGTAATGGCTGTACATCTGATAGGAAGAAATAAATAACACAGTAACCATTTGGAAAACAATGGAAAACCTGAACTATACACTCACACAGAAAAAAAATATAATAAAATAAAAAAATCTACCTACCCCACCAGGTCGGGTAACTGGAACCAAACAATTATTTTTTAAGGCCTTAATACAATTCTTTTTATTACAAGGCAAAGCGTTTGTTTTGCAGGTTTCAGATTCTAATGATAATTTTTTATGACAAGTACTCTGAGATTCAGTAGTAAATTAAAGTTAAAGAGAAGAAACAAGTCAAATGTTCACTGTTTGAATAAATTACATCATAACATTGTTTATGAAACAAATAAAAAAATTGATATTGAAAATCATAAATTTAAAAGTTGAAAAACTTTTACGGAGATGTTTTTGCACTTAAGTATTATAGGTACGATCTAAAATGTTGTTAAATTTGTAAACTGAGAAAAAAAATATTCAACGCATAAATTGAAAGTTACTAAATAAATGTCATGTTGGTTGGTACTGAAGTTTTTATAAAAAACAATCTGACATCAATTTATTAAAACAAAAATCAAAGGAAATTGTTTTCACTTTAAAAAGCAAATGAAGACACAGCTCTAGAATACTTCACGTGTAAAACTCCGGTGTTGTTTACTTTCCAAGCTCTCTACAATTTGGGGGGCGTGCTACTCCTGACACGCTTCACCATGGTTAGGAACCCACTGTGGTTTTCAGACATAATCTCCAAACAAAAGAACCCCTTTGAAAAAGCATGTTGTAGTATCAAGCAAAGGAAAATCCCACGTGAGAAAGATAGACTTTTCCCTCCTTTTTTATCATCCCCAGACAATGGCATCTCTCATTGAAACTCAAGGTTAGAACCCACTGAGAGCTTTTGTAGACACAAGCACTTTCACTTTCTTTTAGTCTGCTGTGTATATCTGCTGGTGATGGCAGACAACCTTCAGTGTTGTGTTTTCTAGTGTTGCTAACTTATTTGGCCTCGGTACAGCTCTCTCTTCTCTCTCTTCTCTCTCCAGCAGCTGTGTGTCTCATACATATGATGCTCACTGTTTATCTTTTGTTCTTACGACCAATCTTTTCACAAATATTTGAAATTTTTTAAAACTTCCGTCCAATTTTCTTTTACTTCTCATTCTGAAGGCTTTCATATTATATATTCATCAAAATTGTCCTTCACAATTGATAAAAAATCAAAATCTCAAAAAATATTCCAGAGTCATGAAGTATTCAATTTTCCCCCAATTTCAAGGATAACTTCAAACCAAAATATACACATTTTCTCTAAGGTGTTAATCCCATTTTTAGACAAAAGATATGATTTCATTATTAATTTTGAGGCATAAAGAATATAACTTTTGTATAATTATTTCACACTGTAGTAATTTTGGGTGAGTGATTTTACTAGTTATATTATTACAGATATCATGTATCAACTTTGCAGACAGCTGCCGATGACATGTCGTTCAATGACCTTTATGGCTCACAGCAAAAATTAGGTCACAACTTTTCACTCTAATATTGTCTGCATACCATTAACATATATCTCTTTTGTTGGATTGTTTATTTTCTTCTCTGCCTGTCTGTCTGTCTGTCTGTCTGTCTGTCTGTCTCACTCTTTCCCTCAAACTTGCTACATCTCAGTTACCCCCATTATCACAATTTGTTTTTCTCTTTTGCAATTTCAATCCCATCTCTCTCTCTCTCTCTCTCTCTCTCTCTCTCTCTCTCTCTCTCTCTCTCTCTCTCTCTCTCTCTCTCTCTCTCTCTCTCTCTCTCTCTCTCTCTCTCTCTCTCTCTCTCATCTATACAGGTAATAAAATAAAGACAAATATTTATTTCATTAGGTGTAAATCAATACAACAACTTATAAATGTGATGTGGCATAAGTACCGTGTAGGTAAAAATGGAACCTGTGAGAAAATCTGTTTCTCCTAAAACTCTATGCACTACAGTACAATAAGCCAAAAATGTAAAAAAAAAATGTCTTTGCTCTCAAATTTACATGTGCCAAAGTTAAATGGGTGCCAGAATGTGGAAAGTGTTTACCCCCATAAAATATGTATGCATCAAAATTAAATGTAACCAAAATGTAAGTCTTGCACCTAAAACTATTACGAGCCAAAAGCCAAAATGTAAGTTTTGCTCCTAGAACTTTTGAAAGCCAAAATGAAATGGTGCCAAAATGTAAGTCTTGCACCTAGAACTTTTAAAAGCCAAAATAAAATGTAACCAAAATGTGAAAAATTGTCTTTCTTCAAATCAAAATTCATCTGTGGTAATGATTTTCAAGATTTCTGCTAAAATTTGTGTGCACCAAAATAAATACGTTGCCAGTATGTAAATCCTGATATTGCATTGTATTCAGGGATGTTGCTAATTCCAGTTCTGCAGGAGGTCTAACAACTTAAAGAAGATAACATACCCAAGGTTGTTAGAACAGATAAATAGATGCAATGCATATAAACCCGGATTGGTAATAAAGCCATCCCCACTGATTAAAAAATCTGTGGAGATTAGATCAAGTTTCTCTTAATCCATTAATTGAGGGATAAGGACAAATAGATCGATGTCTTATTTGAAGGAATTATAGACATGTAGATTTTTAACAACTGAACTACATTTCTTGACAAAAATTAAATATGTTTGGTCAAAAGTTGATGAAAAGTTAACATTTCAGGAATAACCTCTTCAGTCAGAGCAAAAATCTTCACAATTCTGAAATAGTGTGGCAAATGTTGAATTTCAATCATATACTTCCATTTATGCACATTTTCAAAACTCACAAACTAAAATTCTGGAAAATTTTTTCAAACTTTTTGGTGGCTGTCAACTCATTAGATATTCATGAAATGGTTTTAGGATACAATTATGGAAATTTTTCCCATCAAGTCTACATTTTTACATCAACTTGTGAAAATATTTGATCAATATTATTTAGTGATCGGGTAAATATTTGAAATCTAAAGAGAAAAGCTGTAATGTTATACAACTGCCGACATCAGACCACGGACGAACGGAAGCTGTGTATTAAACAGAACCCCATTCTGTTTGAGTGCAAGTGTGGCATACTCAGGGCATTTGCATGAGTGCTTGTCGTGTTCTCTGTGGCCGTACTTTCATGAGTGTAGCGAGTGAAAGTGCAACAGAAAACACTGCAAGCACCCCTGAGCTAGTAATCACCAGTACGTACGTCATAATACCACTAGTGTGTGCACACTAGCGCCAGTGCGGGTAATCACCAGTACATATGTCATAATGCCACTAGTGTGCGCACACTAGCACCAGTGCAAGTAATCACCAGTACATACGTCATAATACCACTAGTGTGCACACACTAGCGCCAGTGCGGGTAATCACCAGTACGTATGTCATAATGCCATTAGTGTGCGCACACTAGCTCCAGTGGAAGTAATCACCAGTACGTATGTCATAATGCCACTAGTGTGCGCACACTAGCGCCAATGCAGGTAATCACCGTTACGCATGTCATAACACCACAAGTGTGTGCACACTAGCTCCAGTGCAAGTAATCACCAGTACGTATGTCATAACACCACTAGTGTGTGCACACTAGCTCCAGTGCAAGTAATCACCAGTACGTATGTCATAATACCACTAGTGTGCGCACACTAGCTCCAGTGCAAGTAATCACCAGTACGTATGTCATAACACCACTAGTGTGTGCACACTAGCTCCAGTGCAAGTAATCACCAGTACGTATGTCATAACGCCACTAGAATTTATAATGTGATATTTATTTATTTATTTTAGTGATGATCACATGATGTCATACAAGCTCAATAAATTAACGAAGACCAAAACCTCTGCCTCTCTCTCTCTCTAAACAAGCATTTATAAGTGCTACATCAGCATGTTTATATATGATGTAAACTGTGATGAAAATTGTAGCGGTCACACCACTACGATCAATACAATGTCAAAACATGGTAAACATATTAAATACAAACACAGAAAACCAACATTGTAACTCACATTAGCAGTAAAATTTTAATCAACTTATCAACATCTCAATAGTAAATACAGAACCTATCATTGGAGGTGTGAAAGTTTTCTAAATTTGTGTTGGTTAGAAGTGCAAAATTGAAGTTTCAGCTATCGCATTGATGCCAGACCTCCTACCCCCCCCCCCCCCCCCCCATAACGAAGGAAGTTTGTCCAATCATTACTGACTGCCTGTTAATAAAAATATAGTAGAAATGGTTAGAGGTCAGAGACCTGTCAATAGCCAACTTTGAATTAAAACTGTGTATGCATACTGGGATTGTGTATAGATTTGATAATACCACTTCCAAAGTTCCACAGGTGTTTGACCAGGGTTTGCCACTAAATATACATTACATGGTTGGGAAAGTTTTACAATATGTCACTCCCAAGCAACTAGGGTTAATGAACCTTCCTGATAAAATCAATGTTGAATCATCAATGTAACTTGTTAATGTTTGCATTTTAAATCTATAATCCTGTTTGACTGATTAGTCAGTTTTATCTCCATATTGAAAATATTATGTTATCTGTATAAGAGTATTGAATAACAAGGAAATATTGTGTGAACTGTACCTTGAATTTGTTGTTGTCTACCGTTCATTGTTACTAATATGGTTAATTTATGTCTGTGTATCTGAGCAAGATCAGTACAAGTATCTATGTGTTGTAGTACTTAGTTGTTGTTCAATGTTGAATTAAAATCACCACAGGTATCATGCAATGAATATGTCATTGTACAATGTAGTAATTAATCTTTCAGTTTTGTTTTCTGTAGAGTATGGGAAACTGTAACTAGAGAGAACTGGTCAAACACATCCTCATACATATGTACATACATACATACATACATACATACATACATACATACATACATACATACATACATACATACATACATACATACATACATACATACATACATACATACATACATACATACATACATACATACACACACATACATACATACATACATACATACATACATACATACATACATACATACATACATACATAGTATACATAGTATACATACATACATACATACATACATACATACATACATACATACATACATACATACATACATACATAGTATACATACATACATACATACATACATACATACATACATACATACATACATACATACATACATACACACACATACATACATACATACATACATACATACATACATACATACATAGTATACATAGTATACATACATACATACATACATACATACATACATACATACATACATACATACATACATACAATGATACATACATACACACACACACACACACACACACACACACCAATAATTGCATCACACAAATCTGAATTAGTGTTTATATGAATGTTTATTGTTTGACAACAAACGTCTTAGAAACATAAAATTGAAAACACTACTCCACAAATAATTGAAATGCTTTAATGAGTACTGGTTTGGAACAGAAAGGAAGCTTTCCAAAAGCAACCCCGAATAAAAAAAGAACTTGCCATGCTTTGCAAAGCTTTAAATTCCCCCCTCTCTACTCATACCATGCTCTTGCCTGTTACAAAATATCGTTTGCAACATTTATTCTCAGATTTTTACTTTTTTGTGTACAGTTTTTACTCCATGCAAGCAATTCCATGGTTTGGTTGTATTCAGTAGTTTGCTTAGAAAAAAAATATCACGTTCAAAAAGTCTGAAATTTTTTTTCTGAATCTTTTAAATTGGTTGTAGTCTTTAGCAACAAGTAGTATATTTAGTTAGGTACATGTATCAGATGTTGTCGTAGTTCTGAATGTTACTTTTCATGTCGTTGGTCGTGTATAGAATTAAACTTCTGTTTTAAACACAAATTTGGAAATTATTGTCTGAAATTTTTGGCTACATATTTTGTCAATAGTTTGACCCATTATTGAAACTACTGACCTTACGAACAGGAGGTCATAGGTCATAGGTGTCAAGAAGTTTGGTTATATGTTTTGACTGTTGGGTACATCTATTGACAAAGACTGAAATTTGCAGTTGAAAATTTCAAGTAATAATTTTCAAGTTTGTGTTTGGATCAAATGTTTAATGTACTTATTGGATTACCAACACAGATGAATTTTCATTTAGTTGGTCCCATGTTATATCTTTTTGCAAACTAACAAAGCACATGGCCAGGCAAGAACAGGGAGTGTGTTCTACCCCTATCTACAATCTAAAACTGAGTGCAAGCCAAGACTCGCTTTGCTACCAAAACTGCTACAATTTATACAACTCTCCTATGCAAATGTGGTGATGATGTCACATTTTGCTGATGATGTCACACTTTGCTGATGATGTCATACTTTG
Source organism: Glandiceps talaboti (assembly GCF_964340395.1). Classification (NCBI taxonomy): domain Eukaryota; kingdom Metazoa; phylum Hemichordata; class Enteropneusta; family Spengelidae; genus Glandiceps; species Glandiceps talaboti. The sequence continues at coordinate 1,360,185 of NC_135569.1, forward strand.
TTGATGACATCACACACTTGAAGGAAAAAGCTGACCAATGTAATCAAAGCAAATAAAAAAGCTTTTCAATTTGAAAAGAAATCCAAATTAAATTTGGAAACACATTCCAAAAATATAACAAGTTTGTCTTTAAAATAAAAATTTGTTTAATACATGCTTTCTGTGAGAGATCCACTATTATCCAATCAGACAACTTCTCTGTAAACAACGAAGGATGAAGTGTTACTACATAAACAAGCTTTGATTGGTTGTCAAAACAGCCCAAAAAATATCACTTTCTTTTAAAATATAGAAATATAATTCCACTTGTAAGAACTCTGTTGATCGTTGAAAATAAAGCTTGAGAAAAAATACAAATAAATAGATAAATAAAGCTAAGGTTTGTTTGAATTTTTGAGTTATAACTTGATCAGGAATATTGCATGTCTTCATTTTGGTCACCATTTCTCACTTATATGATAGGGAATACAGGCTCATTGGTTTCCATGGTAACATATGAATCAATATTGCTGACAGTAGGCAGGGAATAGTTACTGTATTTGAGCTTTGACAAACACTGCCAGGTTTTATCAGTTGTAATATTCATCTACACATGTTGAGTTGCTTATAATCTTTTCCTTTACCCATACATATATACTAAGACTCAGATTTTAAACAGCAGAGATATGCTACCCAATTATAAGTTTCTCTGTTGATATTTTCCCATAATGCATTGCTCATACCAAAATATTTTTCACTGAATCTGACCTCTCGGTTGATAAAATAATGCATGCTGGGAAGTTACTTTTTTGGGTATAAAAGTCAACTTTTTTGCCATGGTAATTTAAAGTGTATTCTTTTGTTTGTGTTTATGCTCTGTTTATGGATGTGAAACAGGAAAATGAAAAAAAGAAGACAAAAAAAGCACAAAAATGTGAAAACTCCCAAATCATCAACTTCATGCTTATTTTGTCAGCATTGATAAAGACCTGAGTTGTAACAGATAAGCAAAAGTTTAAATCGTACTTTTACAAAAATATTTTTTTTTTTTAATTTTCTTTTTATAAATTTCTTTGCAGGTAATCGTGGTTTGATGAATCCCTCAAGAACAAGATCATTTTTCATACAAAACTAGAAACCGTCTTTTGAAGTAAATGCAAAATCTCGGAGTTTGCACTTCCAAGTGTGAAATGTACACCCTGTTAATAAATAAACAAGTCTTATATTCAATGGAAAGTCTGTTCTATTTTACCAAATTGGGGGTTTCAGGATGGCAGTGATGGTACATTTACATGACTCACAATAAGTAAGCAGAAAATATTCCTGCTGAACATATGGCACCACTGTAAATATAAAGATGATTTATTTTAAATAGAAATATTGGGGTTTTTATCCAAGTATCCATTTTGAATGAATTTCATCTATTGTAGTATGATTTACATCTTCTCATCTGCTTTGTTTCTAAACTGCTGGAGTCAACGAATCAAATGCCCTGAACGTTGTCTTCATTTGCATAATGTGCACTTCATCTCCATATATAGCAAACATGATGGAGTTTGGAACGATTTCTTTGACCCAGCATAGAAGTTGTCTTGCAGTGTCTCTCCCGTTGGAGTGGATGTGACAATTGTCATACGCAATAAATAAATAGTTCAGTTCTGAAATCCTACCATACTAGAGGAGTTCTAACAAAACGCTGTCCATTGTAGTGTCACCAATGAGATGTTTGTAAAACAAACCCTCAAAAATTTTTGCACTGTAGCCTCGTATACTCGGGAGAAGAAGTAAGACGTGCGAAAGTCGAAGTTGATTATTAGGGTATCGTACTGAGAGGTATTCCATAAGAGCCGATTGTGTGGATTCACATGCTTCTTCTATCGGCGCTGTGTTGTGTAGGCCTCGTACTTCTACAATAGAAAAAAGAAAACACCATGTTAGATTTGTGTCTTAGTATGTAATCTTTTCAGGGATATGATTTTGTACTTGACCAGTGTTCCCTCTAAGGTGTTGTGATGCTGTACAACTTGAGAATTGAAAACACCTTCTGATCTATATTCTCTTTATTTTCATATTGTAAAGTGTAAGTTTTGAAAGCGATAACCAAAACTTAAAGATTATTGATGTAAAATTTATCACATTTGTTAAGAAAATAACAACACAAAATAGATCAGGTGTTTGAAGAATGTCTGACAGCTGATGGTGATGTGTACTTCTAGAAGATGGCGATGTGTATTTCAAGAAGATGGAGTTTTACTTTCCTCTTTGAAGACATTTTCAACAGTATTACTTTTTAACTGAGAAAGGATATATGTTTAGAATGAATCTTAATCATTTATTTTCAAGACATTTTACCATCATATCTTCTACAGCCATAATTTTCACTGCCAAGTATTAATTTTAATCAGTTACACAACACACAAAATGTCATTGTGATAACAGACAATGCATGCAAATAAACCAGAGAGGGTACAGTGTACTAGATTTGATCTCAGAATCATCTAATCTAGTTTGGCGACATGTGTTGCGTGTTGACACTACTGTAGTGGTTGGAGTAATAGGATTAGGGAAAGACAAACAGTTATTGTCATCAATAATCTGATAGGCTTATTATAGGAACATGATTTTATAATTTAGTAAATGAACAGTATATAGGTTTGTATAGCTAGCTAGGAATATTACTCTGTTAAACTTGGCAGACATGATTCATAGTTCTACTTCAGAAAATAATGGTATTTGTATCTTAAAGTATGTCTACTAATCAAAGTGTGAATTGTTTTATGCCCCAAATAATTTACCAATATCTTCTTGCCTAAATATTATGAACAAAATTCTCTTGTGGTGTTTTTTTGCATGTGCACTTTTTTCTTTTCTTTTCTTTCCTTTTTTTTTTTTTTTTTTTTTTGGGGGGGGGGGTGTTATTTGGAAAGAAGTTAATGTTTCAGTTTACAAAGGTTAACAATTTGCATAAACCTCTGCAAATATCGGGAATGGTTTACTGTAAGTGCGAATCCCAAAATTTATATTGTCGTTTTTATTAAAATAAAAGTTTTGCATAAATTAATTAACTTTATCAGTGTTAATGGTATCGATCTAAAATTGATATTTTCGAGTTTTAGGTGAAAAAAGTAGAAATAGTTTTGGCGGGAACACATTACTCGGGTTGAACGGTTGCAGACTATAACTCACCTGAATTGAGAACGGCAAGTTTCCGGAGATATGCAAACTCTTTCAAGTCTAGGTCCATATTCGTACATCGCTGAAGGGCAAACCGAAGCTGCTCAACTGACTTGAGTGTAGGTAGTCCTTCAGTGAATAACTGATATGCCGTGCTGTGTTGGTGATTTTCAAACTCTTCGACCTCGAACTCAAAACGTTCCTCGGCCATGTAAAGGAGAACAAGTTCCTTCCATGAGGAGTTCAAAAGTACTATTTGGTCATGTGTGCTAAGACCAGAAAACACAGGTAACGACTTTGTAAATTGTACAGCTCTCACTAGCCAGACGGCCAACTTTGAGTTCAGTTCTTCCATACACGAATCAGTCAATTTTACTGTGACATTTGCTTTTTCCCGTGATACGTTAGGCACTGGAACAGAAAGTGCGTGTCCCGTTGCCGTGTCTGCTAGTAAACTTCCCAAAAGACTGGTTTTGCATGTCTCGTTGCCCGAGCAACGATCTTCAGCGTCTGCAAACATTGTTCTTTCTGGCGATAAAAAATAAATATGCAATAAAATTAATTACCATGTTATGATATGACGAATGCAATAAGCGTTGGTTGTGACTCGGATAAACTCTACAGTTCAACGACTTGAAGTGATGGGAGAGTACAAGCGGATGACCACGTGTTTTATTCGATCCGGGAAATATTTCCCTAGCTCGTTCTCATTTGTCAGATTCTTAAATTTCATATTTATATATATATAAAATGTTATTTTTTTATGAAAGATGAATTGTAAACAGTTTTGTTTACTTCCTTTATCAACACTTAGTACATTTGCACTAGTAGTAGGTGAAGAGAAAAGAGGGAATTTGATTATATGTGCATTCATGCTAGAATGCACAGAGTAAAAGTTATCATCACTATTATAATTAATGTTTTTAAATATGCGGTGAAATTTCCACACCATGTGAATGAATATTTATTTTTTCAGAAAACCATCACCTTTGACAATTTATTAATTCAGTGTTCTTGTCGCGCGTTGTCGTGGCATACACTGTAAGACAAATAACACGTATGTGTCGTGTGTTATTATTCTTCATACCCAAAAATAGAAATCCCTACATGTTTTGTTGATAGATATTCATTTCCCCAACTTCAGGAGATACATACGTTATTAGTTTAATTGACTATTGTTTTCTCCCTTCTCGTATCCATAGCAACAGCCCCTTCTGATAACTTTGTACGTGATGACATTGTCGTTTGTACGCAGTCGCAGTAGTTGCTTACGTGCTGTTATTGTGGCATTGATTGTACAATAAATGAACATGGGGTAAATCGCATGGTACAAAAACAGTGTTGCTGTCGCGTGTCTCACGATCACCAATAATAAATCTTCACAATGTCGTCGACATTAATTTTAAAAATGCCCCATGAATTAAAAATGATTTGATTAAAACGGAAAATTACAACAACAAAAGTAATATCTGTCATGCCCGTTTTTTTGTTTTTTGCAAAGCATTGGGAATTGTGACGCCCAAATCGAAACCATTTAACTGTAACCTTCAATTTGCTTTTAGCCATCCTACTGAGTAAGACAGAGGTTGCATGGCCTTTTTTTAAAATCACAATTACCACCTCGACATAATGCGATCTGTTTTAAGCCATTCGTGTCACATACAAGTCACGTGTGGTTTGATGTCCGAGTGGGTCAACTCGATCTTCCGTGATCTTAGTACCGTAATAACGCAAGATTTGGTAGGGAATGTGAATATTGAACATTATCACGAGGGAGAGAGAGTCAGCGATAAAACTACAACTTCACACGTGTAACATGGCATAGTGAACTGAGAATAATTCCCGTGGATTCGTAGACAAGATAAATTTGAACGTTATATTATAATAAGATTAAAGTAAACTTGACATATTCAGTGTTCAAACTTACTGTGACTTTGGAAACTGTAACTTATAAGTTTGTGAAGCGACATGCCACATTTGTAATACTGCGCGGTTGGAATAATTATTTCATAAATGCAAATAGTGTTGTGTAATACAGTAAGAAAACGGACCTTTTCATTACTTCCGATCGTAGTATTGATCATGAGTAATCGAAATTCTCTGAAGACGTTAAAGAAATATTTACTTCCGTACCTGTAACCTGTTGCCTACGTACGTAGCTATAACGGACAGCGCTGTGTGTCACCAAAGCCGCGATGTACTGCGAAGAGCATCGTACGATTGCGCTGTGAGGACCAAGAACATGCTAAGTACTAGATAGTTTATTTTGATCGCAGAATACGCCGGCTATACTACATTGTTAGACAGATCATTACGTAAGAGTCGTCTAGACAACTTACGTAACCCAATTGTTACAAAACCTGATATTTTTATAATAGCCGACGTACTTGCGACGTCACGCCACATGCCATGCTAAAGTGAAAATAAACTAAATCGCCTGTATTTGTGACTGGTGGTCACCGATAGCAGTCGCGTCCGATTAAAAAAGAATTGTTGAAGTATGTTTCTGTATCTCTAATCACGCATTATGGTATGGTATAGTTTCATTTTCATGCAACTTTCTAGGTTGATAATGATTTTGTATAATATCATATTGTGTTGTTATCGTTTTCAGTTTATAAAGGGGTGTGTTTTCAAACTGAATACAAACTGTACCAAGCCGTAGTCCTTTGTTTCCATTTCAACGGACAGAAACCCCCTGTCATATTTTAAACCCCCTGTCACAATCTAAACCCCCTGTCACAATGTAACCCCCTGTTACAATCTAAACCCCCTGTTACAATCTAATTCGGCATAGTCCTGCTTGCAGACGGAGTAATTTAGAACTCGACTCTGACAGTTGTCCCTCCCTTGAGGGACATAGTCAGTATCGCGTCCCGTATACCGTCTGCAAGCAGGACTAGTTCGGGCACTAACTTTGTCACTTTCAGTAGGAAATGCATAAAGAACAGCAAATTGAAATAGGCTCAATATTGACTTCAAAATGGACAAAATAATCGAATTGGATGCAAAAATAGATATTTGAAGTGTTTTTGGCAAAATTTTGGTTGTCATTTGTAAACTTTAAAAAGGGAGCAAAAATATGATGCGAGGAACATTTCGATGTTGGGGTTCTGAAAATCTTTGAATAATAAATTTGGGTAAATATGATTCAGAAATATGGAAATTATTAGTAGTTATAATAATACATAGTTAATACTGATAAAATGCAATGTTGAAATAGACACTGCTATAATGTAATGTTGAAATAGATATTGCTATAAGTTGAAGTAAGAGTGAGTAATGGACCGCAACGCTTATTTTGAAAAAGTGACTGACGCATATCCGATGATACGCTCGAAATTTATCGTCCGGTGATGATCGCCCTCACAGACCGATATTCGTTGAGAAAAATGAGAACAGCTGGTCAAAACGTCATAGAGAAGCGGAGAATGACGTAATGATAAACATAACAGTGTCATAAATAAGTATTTTGTAAAATTTAGAACGATTTTTAATAACAGGTGAAGGATACGACATAAAAATATTGGATATGAAACGATAATAAATAACGACAATCACAGAAAAAATGATATGTGGAAAAAAATGAGGAAGAAGTCGATGTCAAACCACGTGTAGGAAAACGTAAACAAAATTCAAAATGATGAACAAATAAATATGTTAATGAAACTTTTATAGCTGACAACAGCAGGCCAACAAAACTTGCTATGACTGTGACCGTGCAACCCTATCTGGCGCCCTCTTACGGATAATTTTGAAAATCTAGTAGCACTGAGGTTGAAGGACAGTTCATAATGGAGACAGAATTCGGTCACGTTTACATTTGGGTAAAACAATCAATAAACCCAGAACAAGAAAGACGTCGTCGGCGCCCTAAAAAGAAAGCAGGAAGCTACTCCGGAACATCGTGGGTGAGATAATCATAGCAAAATAGTCGGAAATATTATTTATCCTTCGAAGTAAAGAACTTGCTTATTAAAACGTGAAGTTGTTTTGATTTTGTTAATCTTTCATTCGCTTTTGTTAAGTGACATATACAAACTTTAAGAATATATTTCGCAGTTATATTCATTTATTTTCACATCATATTACACATGTGTAGCTTTCAAAGTGCAAGGTGACGTTTTGGCTTCTTCTCTACACGTTGGTCACAGCGTATGTGCGTTTTGACACTGACTGTCGTGAGTTGCATGCGCGTGCACCATTTGTAATTCAATGTGTTTAAGTTGTAATCATTGCATGTATATCGATTTCGAAAGTTTCAATCAACTAATTATGAAGCTGGAAACACAACAGCACTGTTTTATCGAAGTTCAATCGAAGAGTGAATCGCTTGTTCAATATTAAAACAAACATGACTGAGTCACCCTTATCCGCTCCACGCAAGGAGTGTGTATACATCAAATGAACACTATGAGTAACTGACAACGGAGAGTGAGGTCCATGCACGATACAGGAAATTGTTCACTGAAGCCGTTCAATGCCCTGTTAGTTTCCCGTTTGT
>NC_135569.1:1372841-1387841 GCF_964340395.1 Glandiceps talaboti
CATAGACATAGTTATATGTTATTTGTACTATATCCCTATAGGATTATTTCACTTCACCCCCCCCCCTCCCCCTGTTCTTTTATCCCCCCCCCCTCCTCCCGTTCTTTTTATAATTCTCTTCCTCCATTTCTCCAATAATTATTTAAAATAAATTCCTAAGCTTATATCCCCTTTCTCCTCATTCCTTCGATATGCTATTTTTTGTTTATGTTTCTATTTCTCCCCTAGCTAGTTCCCTCCTCTTTATTTGGGTTCACCTTGCTCGCCCTGTTATTCTCGGCGTTGACAACAACAGAAGGTCGATGTTCGAGCGGGAGTATTTTTTGCCTTCGGGAAATTTGGAGTGACCCACTACGGTGTATTGAATATTGATCAATACACAGAGGTCGGATGGCGTACGTGCAGAATGATGAGACGGTGCTCACCTCTCCATGAACTCGATCAGTAGTTTAAATTTACATAATCATTTACATAATACACTTTCCCCTGAAGGTTTGAACGCTATTCTTGGACATTTCGGGTTTATTTTTACAATTGGACCAGTCCTTCACAACAATCTATTGTCCAAATACCGTCATCATCGTCTTGGTAGACATCCTCAATACGAAACTCATTCTTCATCCAAACTGACAGCTAAACCGAATTGCTTCGTTTCAATGGTTACGTTCACCTCTGTCAGAAAGTACATCTGACCTGAGTTTGTGACGTCACAACATCAATGTCAACACACAATACGCGCTGGCCTTCTTGCACGTATCAGGGACGCTGTTTGGATAAACACCCTTGTTGTATGCATGTACATGCTGTAACGTAACGCTATACACACACATACACGCTATAGAAAAAAAACCCGAAAAAAATCTACAACCCCCCCCCCCCTAAAATTTCAATACGCAGAGTCCCTATCATTATTTCTGACAGATTTATTTTTGAATTCGTGTTGCGTGTGTAAATTGATAAATCTATTTACCCATACTTGAATGTGATCATAAAGGTCATCTAGAGTTCAGACTGCCAGTGAAGTGACGTAGGGTGTATAGCTGCAATTCAAAAGATCCCCTTTGAACAGTTCAAAAACATGTTTACAATTTTTCTTCGTTGAAGTGTTATTTCACCATAAAATGCGAATTTGGGGTAGTTTCCTACACTTTATTTTGTAAGTTAAAAGGAATTTTTTAAAATTAAAATCGAGCAGAAAATTCGTGTACATGTCTTAATAACCAAGTTTAACCTCGAAATATTCTGCTAAGGCCAAACGTCGGATGCAATGTATCACATAAACCAGATTATAGGCACTAGTATTTTCAAATAAAAGATATGTTTTGTTGACTGCTATAGTGTCACTTTCTCTTGGTATGGTGCCACTTTCTTCTCTTATTCAGTTCAATAATATTGATTTCATGTTTAAAGTCTCTTAAAATCCCGCGTGATGTTGTTGTTTGGGCACTCTCGTCTTTTCAAACTAAGGTAAATCGCGCCTCGCTTCAATAAACATCACTACTTTGTACAACAGAAGATTTGGCCGAATTATGACCCGGTGATACTACCGGCCACAAAGTAGAAAGTTGTTCAGAGGAAAATGTCGGTTTTTAAGTGTTTGTGATTTTGTCATCTTCTAACAAAACGAGTTTCGCCGCTTTGATAACAGTGTCACGTCACGTCACGTCACGTGACTGGGACGTCACAATATGTAAATTAAACAGCCTTGATGTAACACTTGAAATTTAAGTTTTAACCAGGGTTACCTTTTAAACTTGTCTACTTAGCCGGAGGTCATTAAAGTTATCCCGCCAAAAAAAAACGATTTAAAAAGTTCAAGTTCAAGTGACAAGCAAGAGCCCCAAATCAACTCAACTATATAATACTGCCGGCGTGCCAAGTCTACCTTGGATAACATGATATTGTGAGGTTTTTCAGACATGAGGAGGGAAAAACAAAGGGTCGTCTTAGAGGTCACGGTTGATCTTGTGAAGTAGATAATCCCCTCCCCCTCCACATATTTTAAATGGTTAAAGTGACCCGTTTCTAACATTCGCCAGTTTATAGTATATACATACAGTATTCCTTTGATGGGTTAGCTAACTATTGTGTTCGGGCCCCGGGCCCCGGGCAGGGTTGACGAACTTTTAACGTTTAATTTCCACGTGTGCAGACTTTGTGATTTTGACCCGGTTCTAGATCTAGTAAAAAAAAATATCTACGAAAAGCTATCAGACATAAATGATATATAAACAGGAAAGCAATTCGTGAATGTGATGAAGTTTATATTTTGGTATCAGCAGAGAGTGGAAGGGTTCAAAGTTAGGGGTAAACATAGTGCAGTGACGTATTGTTTATAATTATGCACCCTTCGAATCGAGCATATACTTCAAAGGGAGGTCTGGAACAATAGTGGATACATGATAATTGGCACCCAGGAGAGAGGGGTCGTAGATTTAGTCTGGACCCGACCAGTATTTTCTATAGTGGCTCTGAGCTTAGCATGTTAGTTGATAATTTTTTCAGTCTTATTCCGAAATCAGTAAATTAAAAAATAGAGAAACTTCGGCGATATTGTTTTGTCTTTTGGCGACTAATTTAAGACACTCGTTAACGTCATCGTGATCACGTCTGACATAACTTATAATCGTTGACAATACCGGATAGCCTTGTTCACTGAACTGTTCTCTTAGATCAACAACTGACATTTCCCTCTTGTGTAAAATACACACTGACTCACGTGAATGATTTTTGGACATACTGTATTAGAAAGTTTATTTCTTAAACTAATAATGTGTTAGACAAAAACAATGAAAGTACAAGCATTGTAGTTTTGATATGAATAAAATTGAAAGCTGGTCTAGCTACAGCCGGAACATTTTATTTGTAAAATATTTTATCAATTACAATAACGTACTCGTAATATCGTACACTGAACATTATTGCATCACATGTGGGTAACTGTGTTTTTGTAGCTGTATACGCGATAACTCAAGTCAAATTGATTTCTGGGTCCGCACCCAAAAATCAGCGCCCTCATTGCGATTACGATTTCAACCTGTTTCTGTACCGCTTATGGATAATATCGACTGATTAACATGTTCAATGTATAATTATTGGTACTTTAATAAGTTTCAGTGAATAGATTATGGTTGTCTGGTCGAAAAAATGATACTTCAGTTACAAACAGTATTGTTTTAACATGGTGACAGATTCAAAATCTAGTTTTCACTCAAAATTGAAGATTTAAACTTGTCACTGCAGTAGCTACAGAGATTAATGACTTCTAATTAACATATACAATTGTCTTTTTTATAAGTAAATGACAAATTGTTTAGTGAATCTATCTTTTATTTGACGACAAGGCCCCTAGTGCAGCCAGTGCAGGTTGAAGATCAATTCGTTACAATGTCACAGGTGACGCATACAATTTAAACGTAGAATGCTCCTCGAAGACCATTTGAAAAAAGTATTTAAGATCTTCCAAAGTTTCCATATAAAAGCTTATCCTTTTTAGAAGTAGTCAAATCAATGTACAACTTGACGGTCTTGTTTTAAAAGAAATCGATAATCTATCATTTCAATTGATTTGACACAGAGTTCAGCAGCTGTGCCTTCAATAAAAAAATTACATTTTATTTGCTGGCTCGATAACAATCTTACTAACATTGCTACGTTTTACTGTCTGACTCAACAAAATCTTACGAACATTGCTACATTTTACTGTCTGACTCAACAAAATCTTACGAACATTGCTACGTTTTACTGTCTGGCTCAACAAAATCTTACTAACATTGCTACATTTTACTGTCTGGCTCAACAAAATCTTACTAACATTGCTACATTTTACTGTCTGGCTCAACAAAATCTTACGAACATTGCTACATTTTACTGTCTGACTCAACAAAATCTTACGAACATTGCTACATTTTACTGTCTGACTCAACAAAATCTTACGAACATTGCTACGTTTTACTGTCTGGCTCAACAAAATCTTACTAACATTGCTACATTTTACTGTCTGACTCAACAAAATCTTACGAACATTGCTACATTTTACTGTCTGACTCAACAATATCTTACTAACATTGCTACATTTTACTGTCTGACTCAACAAAATCTTACTAACATATCTACAAATTATTTGTCATGCTCGACAGAATTCTATAACATTGCTACATTTTATCGTCTTGCTCGTCGAATATCTTACTATAACTTTGCTAAATCTTATTGTCTGGCATGACAACAATGGAAGTACAATATTATTGTTACAATGTCTGAAAAAGTGCTAGTAAGATTTAATTGTGTCGAGCTAGGCTATAAAATGTAGCCATATCACATTGGGTGTAAGAACGTTGTTGTGCCAAACAACATTTATGTCTGGTCAACTAATATTGATTTGAAATTGGTTGTACTGTCTGAAACAATTTCAAATAAGTTAGAAAGGGTGGGAGGGGGGTGTCTGGGGCCTCACCAAAAGAATTTAGATTTTATTCTAACAAAAAATAAGGTCACAAACAAATTCAGATCTGAACTGCGCTGCGTATATAGTTGTGTGTATAGAGCCCATCCTCTGTGTACATTCACTTATCTGTGAACACTATGCTTTGTTCGATACTCTCAACATAAAAATGTGATCTTGTACTTCACTGAACTTGGATAGGTTCAAGGTATAGATGTGGCACAATAGCGATGTTATCTTTAAATGCAACGTCACTACGAAGGCCGAACAAGTATGTCAACCTGACACATGGCACGTAACTTGGAGTTGAACGATGGGGCATGATCTTGACCGTTCAAGGCGACAGAAACCTCAGTGTGGCAATGAGGGTCAGGGTTAGTGACGTCACAATAGTGATTGTTGTGTACCTGAACTCCACACGTAACACAGCCTAAACCTTCAACCTGCATTCCAGTGTACTCCCAGGTCAGCATTATCGATGTTAGTGTCTTACAGACATTAATACACGTCTCCAGGTGCAATTATAAGCATCTATATGAGACGGTTCGTCGACAGTGGTGGTGTGTTCGGTTAGTTGGCACTGGTGTGTTCGGTTCAGTTTGATTCGTCGGCATTTATGCTTTCGGTTCGGTTCGTCGGCAGTGATATGGCGTCGGCATGTTATTCGGTTGGCTTCAGTACACGAGCTCTGGAAATATGCGCTCCAAGAACTCTTACAAATACAATGTAGGAGTTCTCGGGTGTATTTTTCCAAAGCTACTTCGGTGCTAGCCTGGAATCCATGCGAGTGGCACGGTTTTGAATTCACTGAGATGGGAAAGTCAAAATACAAATAACCCCCCCCCCCCCCATCATTCACCTGGATTCTTAGCCTACCTGTATAGACTTGAGAACGGCTATCGCTACACTATTCCTCTATCCTCACTGACATTTTGATTGTTTGAATTTGCGCTCCGTTCCTTGCAGAAATTCAAAAATTCAAAATGTCAGAGTTGGGATCGCGGAATAGTGTAGCGATAGCTGTTCTCAAGTCTACAGGTAGCCTATTATATTGTAGGATACATCAGTGTAAGTTTTTCGATCATGTATGAACTGATTGCAACAGGCATGCATGGCTGATATAAAAGTTTAAAGTTTATTTATTTTCTAAGCGCCTTATCTATTTATTAATAAAGCGCTGTACATAAAATAGATTTAAAAGCATGGTAAAACAATATAATAAAGCTAAAAACAACAAATTGGTTACAATAATTACAAAAAGGCTAAAATGACTACTTAGTAAAAGACACGTGGTAATACATCAGTACAGTTTATAATATTGTTTAAACAGATGTGTTTCACCTTTAAAAAGTTCAATGTCAGTGATCAGCTTTAGTTCTATCGTGCCTCAAGATGCTACACTGAAATGGCAGATTAAAAAATGGGCCGGCAATTTATACGTGACGTACATTTCAACAAGATTTCTTTTAATCATTTGGAAAACACAGGCGATCAGCAGCAAACATTATCAAGGAGAGTAAAACCCCATATATATATATATATATATATTGTTTTCATTTAACATATCCCCCAAAAGGTACGCTCGGTAATATGACGTAGTAATTAAAAAAACATATTTGCTAATTTTAAAAACCACAGTCGTTCCCCTTTGTCGTCTTCCTGGGCAGTAAAAGGAATTGCTGTCACGGTGTGTCACGGTATGATTGTTTTTTCCGTTGTCGTACTGTACTGTACTATTTTGTCATGAAAACATAGTCCACAGGTCGATAATATATATACTATATGTATGTATATATATATATATATATATATATATATATATATATATATATATATATATATATATATATATATATATTGGCAACTTGAAAGTAATAGACTACCAATTTCAAGTAAATTTTCAAAAAGATATAAAGCATGATTTGACTACTATCGTCTGTTTATTTCTGTCAAGGATTTGTAAGATGTACAATAAATCTATAATTTCAAAGAAATTAAATATTGTTACGAAGAATGTTCATTTTCTTGTGGTACTAGTCATCGCCGGAGGTTAGTTCTTCCCTAACTATCATAATCAACCCTATTACGGAGGATATCGTGTGTAATTGAAAATGCATTTTAAATTTAACAAAATAGTCAGTAGGTACTCGGGGGACCCACTGGCGGTTCGAATTACTTTGCAGTATGATTGAATCGGTCAATTCGGTGTGATTATTGACCCCCGAGGTCATTGTTTTTCATTAGCTAATAATTTCCAGGTATTAAAATGAAAATGAGAAGAATATGGGAAATGGGAGCGAGTTTTGTACCGTTTGCTTTGAGTGTGAATCTACGATAGGCGTTTGACCTTTTGCGTGTTAGTCACATTGGAACCCCTGTACGGTCGTCAAAAATGGTCTAATGGATGACAACTCCCCAACTTCAATTGCTCGTAACGTGGTCACCATGACAATATTAGAAACAGGATGTTGTCAAACCACATCAAGACAATAGCGAATCAAAAGGGGTTCAAACCTGCGTACCACCCAGCAAGGTGACAAAGCACCTCTGTGGTATCATTAAAGTTTACGTCAGCGAAACTTGTTTGTTTACCATTACCGCGCGTGCCCTTAGGGAAAAATGACACTTTCATGATTTTTTTACTAAAAGTGATTAAAATGTTGACACCAATTCACAAACAAGGATGATCAGTAGTTATGTATCCTAAAATAAAGTTAATATTCACGAAAAATTTACCGGAAAATGATAAATGTATTCATTGTTTTGCGGGAACCTTTGTGACCAAAAAGAAAAAGTGACTTGTGCACGGCAGAACGTGTTAAACAACTTCGTGACCCTTTTATCAGTGAAGCTGTTTCAGTTGAGATGTACGAAAAATTAATAGGAAAATGAAAATTGTGTTGATTGAGGGAACTTTTGGTGCTGAAAAGAACGGACTTTGTCATGGTGTGTGTGAACGATTTTCATTGGCAAGCTGTAGAGTAGAATTATGGACTTATAACGGACAGGAAATAGGAATAAACGGAATGCCCAGGTCGATAAAACGGTTTAATCTCTTTCAAAACACAGCTATTCATGTTTAGCACTAGTATTGCCTGCAATTTGGAACATTTGATGAGCACATACGCAGAATTCTGACGTCACCACATTCTTTCTTTGACTCATGTTACAATATTAGTTTTATCGACACACTTTCAATTGTATTGTTTGGTGATAGGTTCACTCTACCAAATAAGCAACTCCGTGATTCGACATGTGTCATCAAACTGTACACCCAAATTGGATAAAATATATTGGTTGAATAAACCGACAACTGTTCATCACCATTAGTTTATTTATATGCACTTTTGTAACCGAATCGTCTCATTTCGACACGACACATCTTAATCCCAAGAGATTTAATCCTGTGAGTCTCCTGTCTGAAACACCATATTGACGCATATCACGTGATTATGACAGGGCAACCACCGTAATTGATCCGACTCAACAGCTTGAATCACCTTTTAAAACGTCACAAATCACATGCTAATGTCTTACTGTTAGATGCAAAATCCACAAAGCATTGCACAATACTCCCACTAACACGTAACCACCTTAAATATCAACATTTCAAACACCATCGTCAACAACAAGAGTTATTGTTTGCAACATATTTATGTAAATGACCGCTATTTGCATAACGATTCAATGAATTAATAAGAGGTTTTTGACCCCAGGTAAAACGACATTATCTTCACTGTATATCACTTTTTTGCTGTGTATATCTCTCCCTTCACGGTACAGTTTATTGACCCGAGAACGCTTAACAAAACCAGCCATTGGTTCGCCACCAGGGATTCTCAATTCACACATCAATGCTTCTCTGGTTTATGGCTTCATTACTTTTTCATAGCTACGTTTATGAACGGTTCTTATATTTTCCACTCATGATGATGTTAAATAATGTCATCTTCGACCCATTTACTAAACAGTCAAGCAATATTTTATTGTATCCATCGATGTAGTCATATTGTAATGTGATATTATCCATGAAATATTAATACATTGGACTCATATTGATATCAGTGATGTGACTGATAATAATTGTGATATGATAACAGTAGCATGTTTTTTTTCAGTATATTAAATGTATATCGTCTTACACGAAAATAATTCTTAGTATTATAGTACATAGTATGTATGTATGTATGTATGTATGTATGTATGTATGTATGTATGTATGTATGTATGTATGTATGTATGTATGTATGTATGTATGTATGCGTGTGTGTGTATGTATGTACGTACGTATGTTTTGTGTGTGTGTGTGTGTGTGTGTGTGTGTGTTTTGTGTTCACGTGTTAACACATTATATGTGTTCATTAATTTTAAATAAAATATTATTTTATGAACATCCTACATATATTTGCAGTAAATGAATACTGTAACACTCAACTACCATGAACTTTTAGTATTCAGTGCATAATATATTATGAGATAAAGTACCAGTATTAAATCTACTAG
Organism: Glandiceps talaboti; assembly: GCF_964340395.1. Classification (NCBI taxonomy): domain Eukaryota; kingdom Metazoa; phylum Hemichordata; class Enteropneusta; family Spengelidae; genus Glandiceps; species Glandiceps talaboti. Next base: position 1,381,786 of record NC_135569.1, read on the forward strand.
ATGACAGTATGTATCATTATAGAAAAATGCATTATCGTATTATTATATTTCAATGTCAGTGAATGAAAATATTTCACGAATTCGACAGATACAATTTCGTGATTCTTGGGTGCATTATAAAGACAAAGCGAGTGTCAACGGCAAAGCCCAACTCCGCGAATCACTGGGTAGGATGTTTAATCTGTCATCAATGTAGTATGTACCTCGGAAATAAACATTTAAACTTTTCTTTTACTCTGTTCCAGAAAACTCAAATCAATTCTCAATAAAAACAAAGGGTCATCGTACACATTTCTTAAATAGAGATCAATATAATATTCAAAATTAAGCCACATGAGAATCCAATATGGCCGCCGAACTCTATGAATCTTAAGATGAGAGAAATGGGCACTGTAAGTTATATTATGGTTAACCGACAGCTACTACTAAGATTTCCTATTTTCAATTTAAACTCGGACATCAATTTTGCTCACATAATATGCAATTTTTTGTGTGACGCAATATTTTTTTTTTAAAAAACGAATTGGATTGTTTATCGTTTGCTTTTTGAGAGACCTGACACGTGACTTGTCAAATAGTCTTTTAATATCTGTCCAGGTGAAAAAGATACAAACATAAAGAGATAAGCTTAAGGGTAAACTTCAGACACCATTGTTATCGAAAATGCACTTACAGAAATCTCAACAATCGTATTTTTGTTGATTTGCAAATAAATGAGTTTAAATATTTCACACAACACAACACAGGTGGGTTTGTGTACGTGCACTTTCTCAGCGATGCCATTTTTGGATTCACTCAAAAATTATGCTAACAATCGAGTCATTCTTTCATGTTCCCTAAATATAATAGCACAGATCTCACTACTATACTATGATGATAAAATACACTTTTTCAGATTTAAAAAACAACAACAGAAAAACGTTCAGATTTGGTCCATATCCCCTGTGGACTGTGTCCCTTTATTTTATAGTAGTCATACCAACAAATTTTGTCAGGTTTGATACTTTTTGGTAAAATTTCTCTAACTTTTATCATTTTTCTATCAATTTTTTTTACATAATTCAAGAACAAACATCATACTATTGGTTTTGGTCCAACATGAAGTTTATATATGATGATCATTACGGAAAATCAAGAACTTTGTTCAATTTTTTAAGCGGGAAATAACAAGAATAGAAGGGACTACAGAAGAGGTTGACGCTAAACACTTGAGGTCAAAACAACAGGTATTGTAACACTTCCTGTCTCAAAATATTGACTCGTGCTTTTTCACTTCCCTCCATTGACAATTCTGATAGTGGAAATAATTGAACAAGACATAAAAACTTGTTGTCAAGCCTACAGACATTAGCTAATATCGATAATATGTGTATTGGTGTACATATATAGGGTAGAAATAGTGTCACGTACGTCGGCACGTCGTGGGGCCTTTGCTCCGGAAATGCCGGAAACGATTCTAATACGTTTGTTAACCTACTCTCAACAGACACATCGGGTCCTTTCTCTTCCGTGGTCCTGAGCATAACCATAAACATCTAGATCAACATATTTGATACATGACGTAATGCCGTGTCAGCAAACGCTCGTCGCCCCCCTAAACTCACGTATTTAGAATTATTTTTAATCAAATAGTTGTTTTTACTGCGTCATCACACAAGACAGACACTTCAATTTTTAATTCAATTTTTCCTCTTACGTTTCCTACGGTTGACTCATTCGTTGTGTGTAAATAACGTGACACAGCTGAACAACTTTTCCTCTCAGATTGTATATTCAAGACTACCAAATGTCTTAAAGGCCCAGATTTCAATCCCAGGTCCTCACATTAATGACTATTCCAATTTGCCAATTTATGAAGGATTATGACAAACGTAAAGACACCAATATTTACTTATCTGTAAAGGGAAATTTGGAATACCAACTAATGTACACCCCTCCCCCCCTCTCCCCTCCCCCCCCCCCTCTCTCTCTCTCTCTCTCTCTCTCGCACACACACACACACACACACACACACACACACACACACACACACACACACACACACACACACAAGTACAACGCAATAGCTATTGACATACAAGCAAGAAATATATATTATGTACCAAGAGAAAGTGTATCTTTCACTTTTAAAACAGGTACATTCAGTAAGAGTTACCTGGTTCTCTTTTTTCGTAGACAGTCAGTTAGTAGCATCTTCTAGTTATATGTTTAGTGCCGACTGGTCACATTCCCGTCAAAAATAGTTGACGACATGTTCAGTCTTTTTGTGAAATGCTTTATTCGAATGAGGTTGTTTGTTACCAGAAAGAAAAATAGTAAAATTGATACCAGCATTTTAGCAAGAAAATCAATACTCTCCCGCCAAAAAAAAAATAGCTGACTCAATTTTTGAGGTTCTTTGCAAATTATTTCATGGAAATATAGATATTTCAAACGAGAAAGAGAAAGATCTTAGTAATCCAATACCAAAATTTTAGCAAGAATATTATCTCGCTTGACGAATTTTATTAACTAATTTTATTTTAAAATCTGGAACTTCAGAAATAGTCTGGTGATATATCATATCAAATTGAAACATAATTTCAATTTGTTATGATTCGATTCGATTCGATTCGATTCGATTAGATTAGATATACTTTACTATCCATAAAACATGGCAATTCGTCTTGGCATCAGGCAAACATCAAATGTACCAAATCGTTTGGGAACGTTTACATCAAAGACACACCACCAAACTATAACTTGTAACCGTATTGTATATGTCGATCGGTTTTTGAACGTATTCCATTTAACATAATCAAAGAGTGCATACGAATTCACTATTAGCATGATTAGTATTTCAAATTCCCGTTATCCTGAGTCACGTGGTAAGCTTACTAACTCTCGCGTTGATGACGACCAGTTTTAAACGGTTTCATCACCGTAAATTATACTGTCTTCTCTACGACAACGCCCAACTGACGTAGGTACGCTTCCTCAAGAGGGTACTTCATTTTCTTTGCAGATCATCTCATTGAGGGACTAAATGATGTCAAAGGTCAAACAGATATCTACAAACGTTTCATTCACTACAATAGAATCCATTAAACCTGAAAAATCGTCCCCTGACTCAACAAAAACTTTACTAACACTACTACATTTCATCGTCTGGTTCGACAAAAATCTTACTAACAGTGCTACATTTCACTGTCTGAGACAACCAAAATCTTTGCAACATTGCTACATTTTCATTATATGTATGGAGTATTTGAGATTTAGATCAAAATGATGCCTCGTGATGGTCATAGTCCCGTTCACGTGAAGAACCGTTTTATTTTTAAAGGTGATTCAAAATGCTCCATACCACAACATTGAAAAATGTTCTTTATACATCTCATAACCAGTGAATGCAAAGCTGACTATTCTCAGAGTGTCTATATTCAGAGTGTCACTCAGAGTGTCTATACTCAAAGTGTTTTAATCACATTGTAGTAATACATACCAAAATGTGAATCTGTTGTAGTTATGTGCAATGATTTGGTCCTATACCCCTCCCTCCCCACCCCAAAACTTAACATCTTAATTACCCTCCCCATTTGGAAAACTATACTTAGGTAAATAGTCGCAATTTGGGCAGCACTTTATTGAAACCAACTTCTTTCCCCGCTCTGTCTGTCTGTCTATCTGCCTGTCTGTCTATCTGCCTGTCTCTTTGTTGGTCTCGCTCTCTCTCTCTCTCTCTCTCACCCACATCCCAATTATCGATCTAGCATCCATTCTAAACTCTTCCAAACTTTAATATTTTTCTCCTTTTTTGTAATTAAATTCACTCGCACGTTCGCACGTTCGAGTAATAAATATGAGTCATTTTCTCATCTATATTTCCTTTGGATTTTAAAATTGTATTAAGTAGTTTTTTTCTTCTACGTCCCTTTCCGAGGTATTAAGAGCTATTAACACCCCATTTCCTCCATTACCAATACATTATGATAGATAATTGTCAGGTGATTTTAATGGCAGGTTATTTGTATTGACTATGTATCTAGCGCCTACACCATCCTATAAGCGTGACAAAATAAGTGAAAAAGCTTAAAGGTTACATTTGTATCCGAAGACTTACGAATCACTAACCTTCAGTACAAGGTTATCGAATAAACGACAAATTTAGTAATCATTTTCCTTTGGGTTTATAGAATAAAGGAAAGCAGGGCGGTACGGGTTAGAACATGAATCGACCGCGGTGTTTGGCACAGTTCGTGACAACGAAAACAGGATGTCATTCAAGAGTTCTATTCACTGCAATCATCCACACTGCTGAGAGATGTGAAATTAAATTCTGTTTTATTGTCTGTCTCAGCGGACGTTTTAACTTTGAATCGGATCAGTCTTTATAAAGACTGAAGGTCTCTTTTCATATCAATTAAATTCTAAATTAATGGGAGATAAAGAAAAAAAGTGAACTAATTGACATGAATATTTAATAGTAGGTGGCATCCGCTGGAATTTACTGGAAATCTATTTGCTGAGTAGTCTTGTTTTATCAAGTCAAGTTAGCGAACAAAACAACTTTCTAACAACAGGAAGTGTATATTTAGAAAAGATATTATATTATGCAAATGAGTTGATTAATATGCAAATGAGTTGATTAATAAAAGATAAAACGTTGGCACAGTGCCAGTTGATTTGTAAACAGGTTCAAAGGAGGTCGAATTGCTTCCTCTTAAATAGCTGATTATTATTGATAAATACTAAAAAGATGTTAACACTACAACAAAAAATGATAATAGAAAAAGATATTAACTTTATGTAGTCGTACACGCCTGGTAATGTTTTCCGGATGACTGTCGGCATCTCTGTTTAGAAATTATTACATCCGTGTTTAATATCTTATCTTTTATATATATTATCCAGACATTCATAAAAGGGAAATCCATGGGTTTTCCGTGGCTGTGTGTTGGTTGTCTGTTCGCTGACGTATTTTAGTTGAAATGTCAATGACCCATAAATTGTGGCCGAGTGTTGTCGACACTTTGACGTTTATGGAGCCAGCACATGAATGGTACCAGTATCTCAGTCTGAATCGTGATTAGCTTGAAAAATGTTACCATGGTTACGACACTTCAGATAGGAAATCAACCTTCCAGTTAAGAACACTCACAAGGTGGCTAATTCTCGTTGTGCTGTGCCTGTACATAGAACGACAACGTACACCTACTCGATTAACCTTTACCAGATAGAGATAATGAGTACAACTTTAAATAGAAATTGAAGGGGGGGGGGGGGAGGTCAGTGTTTAAATTTTTTGGACTAGGTTACCTATTTCAGAAGCGGTAAATCATATCAAGTATAAAATTCGTCAGTTTTCAGAGAATTTTGCATACATGTGTACAAGTTTTAATGTGGCCTTATATAGCACATTGGTAATAATTGTGTGTGTGTGTGTGTGTGTGTGTGTGTGTGTGTGTGTGTGTATGTATGTATGTATGTATGTATGTGTGTGTATGTGTGTGTGTATGTATGTATGTATGTATGTATGTATGTATGTATGTATGTATGTATGTATGTATGTATGTATGTATGTATGTATGTATGTATGTTTGTATGTATGTATGTATGTATGTACGTATGTATGTATGTGTGTATGTAAAACAGCTTTATGGTATTTAAATAAATGTTCAGTGATCCGAAAGCAATCTTCATATAAAGCTGAACCTCTAAGTAGATGGGTTACATTAAAACATATGTCCATTCCAACAGACTTGAGTTTATTTGGCTCAGTATATAGTTATTTAGGAGTACCACCGAGTTATTCTATTTAGCTGTAATTGACCCATCGGTCAGCGCCCAGTGAGTTTCCAATCAACGAGAAAACACGAACCGACATCCTCTTGAAATAGGTACTTTGAGATTGTTTGTGGTTTTCGTTCCCTGTTGATTGTACGCATCCCACTGCAGTGCAGAGTACGGGTTCAAGGCCCGAGATTTCCTGTCTTAGTTTCGCCTCCTTGTACCTTGGGGGAAAAAAACCGTTAGTGGCGCTATTTCATATTTACCCGCAAATAACACAACAATCTATT